>NC_068388.1:29512455-29561363 GCF_023724105.1 Carassius gibelio | reverse complement strand
CAGAGACACAGCAGGCACTTAGAGGCAGGTTCAGCCGTTTGACTTTGAGGAGGAATTACCGTATGAAGTTTCTCACTAGTTCTGGAGAAAAATCATTAGGACAAGTCAGACAATTATCAGAGGACACCAACTGAATTCTGGGTCAGAGCCATTGTTTTCAGATCAATGACCTGTAGATAGTGCTAACGGTGGAGGGGAAGTCAGACTGTAGGTTGGTGACGAAACTCTCCGTCAGTCGCTGGATGCTGGCTTTATCCTGGGTCTGAAATGAAAGTTTACAGATCCAAATCATCATGATGGCATCAGAGCTGTTGTTTCAGATAACATAGTTTCAAATCTACTTTGAATAACTCATGATGAGAGTTTGCGATGGCATTAGCTGGTAAAATAACCCAGACAGCTGTTTGGGCAGAGAGCATTCATTCAGGAATCCTCACCTAAGCCTGAAGTAGCGGGAGAGGTATACATGACTGACAGTGTAATGACAGACTCTCACCTTGGTATCCAGTCCTGAGATAAAAACTGAGGGCACATTAAACATTCTGCTGTAGAAGGCGATCTCTTTGGATGAGTAGTCCCTCATGGGGCGCACTATCACCACATCCCCATACCGAGCATCCGAGAAACCCTACAAAACAGCTTCATGTTGATATAAGAAACATTTGGGCTTGTTTTAATCGTATGACAGCACAGAACAAACTTTCCTCACCGTATCTGAAGCCAGTGCTGATCCGCGACCCAGAGCGATATTACTGAGCAGTTTGACGGCCAGTCGTGAGCAGCTGTCTCCCATCATGACCTTCGAGTAACCGTTCTCACGGGCAATGTGCAGAATCAGGTGCAGCCTGCACCAATAAACATTTACAAACTGAACTCCTTATAGCAGGGCATTGCTAAATTCTCGATTATGATTGGTTCAGAGATGTCCCAACACAATTTAGGTCAATTAATGGCATTCTACAGCCATAATGCTATTATAGTAAACTAAAGCTAAAACTTAAGTGTTAAATTATCGCAACTAAAGCTATTTTTATTACTTAAACATTAACTGAAATATAAAATATACATAAAAATATTTTCTCATTTTGTTTAAAGTACTAACTGGAGTATTAACTGGATTAAAAGCATAGCGTAAAAAAAAAAGAAAAAAGTTATAACTAAAAATTTTAATAATAGATATTTTTTAAATAATAAATAAACATAAGACAAAAATTACACATCAAAATTGCAAAAACTTAACTAAAATAAAAAATTAAATAGAATAATTTAACAAAACTTTAAAAATTATTAACAAAACTATAACAGTATATTCATGATACTAAAACAACACTGATGACAACCAAACCAAATAACTGAGCATTTTCTTCCATATTTTATGGGGAAATATTCTAAAACAAGGAAATACAGGGGGTTCGTGAGTTGATAAGAAAGGTAAAAAAAAATAAAAAATTACGAAAACAATTTTTGTTAAATTACTTTTTTTTTTTAAATGATTTACTCAATCAAAATAATACTTAAAGATTAAATACTTAAACTTCATAAGAAATCACCAGCATTACAGATTTTTGAAGGTGTTGTTAAAGTATTAAAAATTAAAATATAAAAAAAAATATCAGGGGGTAATTTCAAATATGTATTTTAGATCAAAGGATTTTGCTGACACAAAAAAAAAAAAGAAAAAAGTTAGCAAAGCCTTGTTCTAAAATGTAAAATCCCACATAGCAACTTCCGTTAACACGTTTAAGGATGAAAGCAGGTTGATTTTGTAAAAACAAATCTTTTTCTAACAAGGTTAAACCAGACAAGTCTAAAATCTTTTAATGAGGTCATACAGAAAAAGAGAGAGAAAAAAGGTAAGGAAACTAACCATCTGGCATGCCCAAATAGACTAAACTGTCTAAATAAAAAGAGGATAAAGACATCATTACGGTTTAAAAAGCTCCTTAACGTTCACTACAATCACTTTGAATGAATACGCAGTTCACCGGGGATAAGCCAGACACATCTCTTCTAGATCACTTCAGTTAAAGAGCATAATATTAAAAGGACACAATACAGCAATATCCTCCATAGATTGTCTTCTTAACTGTTAGTTATAGGCAATAAAAAAGCTTGAGAGAAAGTACTGAGTGACATTCACTGTGAAGGCAAATGTCACTAATCACTCCAGCACTCACGAGAGACTGACTGTCTGACTCAACACTCAAACAGACTTCAGAGATCAGTTCTTCACTGATGAATCAGTCTAATGTCTCACAGTAGTGATCAGAGACAGGAGGGGTGAAGGAGTGCATGACGCAAAGAAAGCATCAGGAAAGTAGCACAAAAAGCTTGGAGAAGGTGACTCAGCTGAGCCACTGTCATTATATTAAAAAAGTAATTAGTAAAACAGAAAGTGCTAATAAATCATCTTGTGCTTGGCTCTTCAAACTCACCGTAAGGTCTGTAGCATATCCTCTTTGGCGGTGAGTGTCTTCAGAGAGGAGAACAGCCTCTCTAATGCCAGCTTGTGTTCGGGAGAGTCTTCTAAACTGAGCTGAGCCACAGCACTGGCTACATTCTCTTCTGTGAGTGTCTGTTTCTCTTTGATATACTGATCCACCGCTTGTTTATAGCCTGGATTGGACGGGTCTGGATCAGATGTGCCAGGCACCAGTACAGAGCTAGGCAGACTGAAAACCTAAAACACAGTCGAGAGCAGTCAGAGTCTCACTCACAACAAACGGTCGAAGTACTAAAGCTAAAGAGATCCATGTCATTTAAGATGTGGACTAATCATGTTATGCATTGGGTCGGTTTACCTGCTCTAGAGAAACTATAAAGTAAGGGAAGCCAGTGTCTGTGAAGATGCTCTTCAGCAGAGCATTAGACCCCTGCCGCTCGTCTGCACTCCGGCCACAAGCTCCGCCATCTAACAAATACCGTACACAAGCGTTCAATCCTAAAGCATACATTTGAGAAACAGGAATAATGTCCTATTTGTCCAATCCGAAGAGATTTACCATCAATGTGTATGATTCCAGGCACAAATCGTAATTTTTTGGGAGCCTCTCGACTCAGCCCCTGAAAAAAGAAAGCAGGAAGTCAGATTTATTCATACCATGCTTTAAACAACACTGATTGTGTCAAAGCAGCTTCCCAGCAATTGACAGTGATCATTTCATGAAACGAATTCAATTTCAGAAGACAACAGGGTCATTATTCAGCCCAGGTAAATTTAGTTCAGTTCAATAACAGCGTCAATGTTCATCAGTTATGCAATAAATTCAGCTATAAGCTGCTCTACAGAAGGAAACTGTCATTATTTAGCTAAATTCATTTCAATAATGCTGACGTTAGAGAGAAAGTGTCATTATCTAGCTTCATTCAGTTCTAATCTCATTCTCATCTGATAGTGTCAATAAAAAAAAAATATATATAAATATTAATCTTGGGAGAAACAAAGCACGGTCCAGTTCTCCTAAAACTGAAATGAACTAGAGAAATAAAGACGGCTGGAACCAAGCCTCAAATGGTGACATGTTTAAATGGCTGGTTAGAGCTGGTAGACCACTTTGAATCATCAGCAAACAAGCCAACATGTTCCTCACACACTTTGGCCCATTGTGTTTGATAAAAATGGCTGGAGTAACATGGTGTTTTTACCTCTTGAACTTGCGAGAGCATCGAGCAAGAGGCTGCGCCACCAGAAACAGCAAGAAGAACCTAAGAAGAGCAATTAATGAGAAGGTCAGTGAAGTTCAGCTGAAACTGTGGGGATGAGCAGTCAGTGTAGATGTTGAAGGATCGAAGGAATGCAGCATCCAGAGAAACCATGTGTTTGTTTTTTACTCTTTATGATTTTTTTTTATTAATTACAAATTTTTTCACTAATTATTTAAGCATTTATATAATTTTTATTGCTTTGCTTGGTACGGTTGATGCATTTTATAATTGTAAAATTAATATTATGGTAAAGATTTTACATTTGTGCAGGATAGACAAAATACAGGATGAAGTCCAGTTCAGACGAAGTTTGGACAAAGTCTAGATGAAGTAATGATTAGATGTAGATTATTCGATAAGCCCTGCTAATTCTTCATCATCATCACTTTGTCTACTCCCAGGCTTATTAGAAACTTTTAGTAATTACAATGTGGGCACCAGAATTATATATATATATATATATTGCTGTAATGGTGATTGGATCTAAAATATTTGGTACAATATAACATTGTCAATAAAAATAATTAAATTTCCAGGTTTCTCACTCTTTGGCCAATGAATTTTCACTGATCTGTCCATGTGTTTTTTAATCATTACTGTATTAAGATTTTTTTTTAAATCCTCTTGATTTGAATGATTTGCGAGTCATTCGGCCATTTTATGAACCAAGAACTGATTCTTTGAAAACAAACTAAACATTGCTGCAGCTCCAAACTAAATCCTGGAGTTAAAATATTTTGGAGCAGAACATGACTAGAAAAAAAAATTTGTATTTTCTGGTTTTCTATTGCTGTGGAACCCACTGAAACTAAGTAGGTCAAGAGACTATTACTCTATATACATATATACACACACTATACATATACAAATATACACACACACCCATACACACTGAACAAAATTATACAGAATTACAAAATTCTAAATGCAACACTTGTTTTTGCCCACATTTTTCATGAACTGAACTCAAAGATTTAAGACTTTTTCTTTGTACACAATAGGTCTATTTCTCTCAAATATCGTTCACAAATCGGTCTAAATCTGTGTCAGTGAGCACTTCTCCTTTGCCGAGATAATACATCCACCTCACAGGTGTGGCATATCAAGATGCTGATTAGACCGCATGATTATTGCACTGGTGTGCCTTAGGCTGGCCACAATAAAAGGCCACTCTAAAATGTGCAGTTTTATCACACAGCACGATGCCACAGATATCGCAAGTTTTGAGGGAGCATGCAATTGGCATGCTGACTGTAGGAATGTCCACCAGAGCTGTTGTCCGTGAATTGAATGTTAATTTCTCTACCATAAGCCGTCTCCAAAGGCATTACAGAGAATTTAGCAGTACATCCAACTGGCCTCACAACCACAGACCACGTGTAACCGCACCAGCCCAGGACCTCCACATCCAGCATCTTCACCTCCAAGATCGTCTGAGATCAGCCACCCAGACAGCTGCTCCAACAATCAGTTTGCATAACCAAAGAGTTACTGCACAAACTCTCAGAAACCATCTCAGGGAAGCTAATCTGCATGCTTGTCGTCCTCATCGGGGTCTAAACCTGACTGCATTTGTCTTCATAACTGACTTGAGTGGGCAAATGCTCACATTCGATGGCGTCTGGGACTTTGGAGAGGTGTTCTCTTCACAGATGAATAATGGTTTTCACTGTACAGGCCAGATGGCAGACAGTGTGTATGGCTTTGTGAGGTTGAGGGGTTTGCTGATGTTAATGTTGTGGATCGATATCCAGCAACTTCACACAGCCATCGAAGAGGAGTGGACCAAAATTCAACAGGCCACAATCAACAACCTGATCAACTCTATGTGAAGGAGATGTGTTGCAATGCATGAGACACATGTGGTCACACCAGATACTGACTGGTATTTGGACCCCGAGTATATATACATTTACCTTCTCCTGAGGAAAGATGACACGATTCTTTCCCAGCATGGCCCGAAACTTGTGAATGAAGTACTCCTTAAAGCAGGACCTAGTAAACAGATACATAAAGTTTTTGATAAGGCTGAATCACATAATTAAGTGTAAGTGACATATTGAGAAGATTAATGAATCGCCTACCGGCAAAATGCATCATTGACCCGAATGATGAGCACAGCAGTCCCCTCCTTACATTTCACACACTTCCTGTTAAACCTAAACATGTCACACATATTAGAGTTTGTTCAATTTGTCAATAAGAGCAAACAATAAATATGAATCACTGTAGAGCTATAATGTTCTTTTAGTACCATGTTAATGTGCAAGAACATGACTGCAATTCAGTATCATCAGGTATCATGCCGTGTCAAAGTATCGACATCGCACCATAGTGCACTAAACACATTGTGTTTACAACAGAATACTGTGGTGCTGGAACAATTATGGAGTCATATTCGCAAAGATATAAGGGTACTATAATCACAATAGAGGTCCAAAACATTGTAAAAACCATTCTTAATTATTTGTTGTTACACATCTTACGTCGGCACGGGTATCTTCTCCTGGTTACGCTCCAGACCATTATAGTCTTCTTCAACTTGACACATGACCGCTTCACATTCACAAACTAAGAGACAAAACGAGTCCAATCATACGATGCTTTTCTTCTACCAGCTCAGAAATGTGTAATTCTCTCAATACTTATTCAATGGAATCGTGGCGTACGGATGTTTTCACGTGTGTACAGTACTGTATTTTCCTGACCACTTTTGATGACGTGCCGTGACCACGCCCATATGTTTGCTTTGTTTGATTACATCAGTTTAATTTTTAAAACGTCTGACATTAATGTAATCTGTTTTCTTAATGTATTATTTTTTATTTTCTGTGTTATACCATACACAAAAAAACAAACTTTGTATTTTTAAGCTTTTTATGTATTTTTTTATATATTCTGAATTTTGTAAAATGATTTATTTTGTTTATCGACAATTAAACTGGTATATCATCCGTATGAAATACCTATATCATTCAAATATAAAATATAAAAAATACGTATTGTTGGTATTATTTATTTGTATGTTTAATGCTATTTTAAGCTGTAAGTTACAGTATGCGTCGTCTGACTTTAATGTATATTTAAGAGTTTTTAGTCAAAAATAAATGTTCAAAATATTCGAATTTTATCACTTTTATCATATAAAATAATATTCACCCTTATTATTATTATTTTTTATTATTATTATTATTGTTATTGACAACGTAGACCTATATTTGTCACATTCGCTACATTCGTGTTGACGCCATCTATCGATGCTCCATGGAATTGTTATGAATACCATATCTGGGATATGTAGTTCTGTTAAACAGTCTCTCGCTGTAAATAATCGCAGTAAAAACTACAACTCCCATCATTTTGTTGGTCTAATCGGATCGAGACCGTTCCGTTAAAGCTACCATGTAATGTTTACTTCTTTTGAACAACGGCGTGTCGTCCTTGGTTAACACTGTTGGAGATCGCAGATGCGGTATCTGATGCCGTGTAAATCACATTTCCCCTGCGAGACACTCGTTAAAACCGCGGAATCCCTTTTGCATCGGCAGTATTAGTGGTTCTTCCTGCGGTCCGTGTTCATGATGGCGATGTTCCGCAGTTTTGTGTCTGCTGCTCAGCTCAGGCAGCATCAGCAGCAAAATGGAGCCGCTGCAGCCGCACCTGGGGAGAGCCTGGAGAGCCAGTTCTCCTGTCCCATCTGTCTGGAGGTGTACCACAAACCTGTCAGCATCGCAAGCTGCGCCCATACGTGAGTATAGACAGTGGCGTTATGTCAGTTTCCATTTAGTGTCTCTGTTGTAGAGGCAAAATTATTTTAGACAACATTGTTTTAGATAAGATTAAATCCTGCATAACCACACACGCTTTCGGTATGCGTGTTATTATTTTATTGAATATTAATTTTGTAATGTCAGTCTTTGAAGATAGAAGTAACGTTACTGTTCGCATCGCTTTGTGATTGCACGCCTCCCACATTATGTTTCTTTGTCAGCCTCGGGACATAAAAAGGATGCGCGACATCTGCATATTTTTTTATTTTTTTATGTATTTTATGAACTTAAACATTAAATAGAATAATCATATCCGTCATTTGGGTTTTTTTAAGTTTCACTTCCCATCTGTGCGCTGCGCAGGAGAGAACAAAGCGAGAAAGCTGCGAGCGATAATTCATAGTGATATCTGTTTCGGTTCTTTGGAAAGACTCTTTGGAACCGAATCGCAAATAGAACTGAATCAATATGAACCGAGTTTGATATATCGACTGATCATTTGTAGCATACGTTTTAATTTGTGTCAGCTGAGTGGGAGTACAATTAGGTTTACTGTAATTCAAATGGTAGATATTTGGTTATTTTGTTTGTAAAATGAATATATCCTGGGACACTGTAAAACTTGTTGGTAACATGTGATGATTTTGGCTGACATTTAACAAAAACTCTCATCATCTAACCGAATTAGAAAACTTCATAAGACCAATGAAAAAAACCTTTTTAGTGAATTGTTGGCCTTCTGGAAAGTATGTTCATTTACTGTACATGTACTCAATACGAAGTAGGGGTTCCTTTCGCTTTAAAGGTACGATTTGAAAGATATTTGCAGTAAAATATCCAAAAACCACTAGGCTAGTGTTATATATTTTGTCCAGCTGATTACTAACAATATCTCTAATGTTTTCAACTAAATGCTGATGTAAATCATGAGAAATTCCCATTCTAAACAGTGACACGGGGCAGTGTAGTCGCCTGTCAATGACGTTAGTTCTTCTTCTTAGTTTTAAGGCAGATTGCAACCATGGATTATCAGGTGCATACCGCCACCAACTGTATCGGAGAAACCACATGACAACAGTGTTGTGGACAAATGCGGAAGTAGCTTCGCGACAAACTTCAACTAGAAAGAGATGCCGATCTTGCTTGTGTATTATGCGACATGTGAGTTGTTTTGATTCGTATCATTACAGAAAACGTATGCTATTTAAACGTATTCTATTTTATGATCAACAAGATTAGTATAATGGGGCATACACACCAAACAGGGGGGATCGCGTCTCTAGACCTGCGAAAGGAAGCGTCTGATCCATAGTCTGATCGCATCTTTATATTGATTTTTCTATGTAATCTACTCGTGCAAATCGTTGAACTCGCGTTAAATCCATAATTTATGTTTCCGTCTGATTTGATGGCCATCAGCGGTTGGGTAGAAGACAACAAATCCCATCATCCCACACTCTTCATCAAACCACGCGATTGTTATTGTTTTGATAGTGCTCCCTCTAGTGACAGGTCCTACAAACTGTACCTTTAATTACTGCCTCAGTTCAGCGTGGCATGGAGGTGATCAGTTTGTGGCACTGCTGAGGTGGTATGGAAGCTCAGGTTTCTTTGACAGTGGTGTTCAGCTCATCTGCATTTTTTGGTCTCTCGTTTCTCATTTTCCTCTTAACAATAGCCCTTAGATTCTCTCTGGGGTTCAGGTCTGGTGAGTTTGCTGGCCAGTCAAGCACACCAACACCATGGTCATTTATCCAACTTTTGGTGCTTTTGGCAGTGTAGGCAGTTGCCAAATCCTGCTGTAAAATGAAATCAGCATCTTCAAAAAGCTGGTCAGCAGAAGGAAGCATGAAGTGCTAAATGGGTGCTAAATGGGTGCAGTGACTTTGGTTTTCAAAAGAACACAATGGATCAACACCAGCAGATGAAATTGCACCCCAAATCATCACAGACTGTGGAAACTTAACACTGGACTTCAAGCAACTTGGGCTATGAGCTTCTCCAGCCTTCCTCCAGACTCTAGGAACTTGGTTTCCAAATGAAATACAAAACCTGCTCTCATCTAAAAAGGACTTTGGACCACTGGGCAACAGTCCAGTTCTTCTTCTCCTTAGCCCAGGTAAGACGTCTCTGACGTTGTCTGTGGTTCAGAAATGAACAAGAGGAATACGACAACTGTAGCCAAATTCCTTGACACGTCTGTATGCCTTGACCCCATACAGCCTCAGTCCATTCTTTGTGAAGTTCACTCAAATTCTTGAATCAATTTTGCTGGACAGTCCTCATAAGGCTGTGGTTCTCTCGTTTTTTTGTGTGCATCTATTTCTTTCACACTTTTTCCTTCCAATCAACTTCTGTTAACATGCTTGGATACAGCACTCTGTTTACAGCCAGCTTCTTTGGCAATGAATGGTTCTGGCTTAACCTCCTTCTGGACAACTGTCAGATCAGAAGTCTTCCCCATGATTGTGTAGCCTAGTGAACCAAACTGAGAGACCATTTTGAAGCCTCAGGAAACCTTTGCAGATGTTTTGAGTTGATTAGCTGATTGGCATGTCACCATATTCTAATTAGTTGAGATATTGAATTAGTGGGTTTTTGTTAAATGTGTGCCAAAATCATCTCAATTGAAAGAACCAAATACTTTTTTTTAATACACAAGTTTCACAATTTGAGTTGAATTACTGAAATTAACTTTTCCACGACATTCTTATTTATTGAGATGCACCTGTTTGATTGACATTAAAACAATTAACCCCACCTGTCACTCAAGTGGCAATGCTTTAATTATGCAGAACTTCAAGGCTTAATATAATTTAAACGGATGAGTCATAAAAAAATTCACCGAAATTCAAAAATTCACAGTTGTCATGAAGGGCAAAATTAGCTATATAGACCAAAATATTTTTTTTGTACCAGGCTGTAAATGTTATTTTCTGCTGTAAAGTTGGGCATTTTAACATGGGAAGTCTATGGGATTGACTCCCTTTTGGAGCCAGCCTCCAGCTGCCAGTCAATGAATTGCTGTTTTAGTCACTTCCTTGTTGGTTTCAAGAGAGGGAGCGGAAGGTTGCTGCTTGGTCTGAACATCCTACCCCTCAAGCTCAGAATCTGCTCCAGTTGTATTGTAAACAATAACATCCTCTATATTGCTTATCAATTTGAGCCTGATACGGTAGCAGATAATATTAATGAAGAGGATTGCACAGAACCTTTGCAAGCATGGCTCTTAATGGTAAGTTTGTTTGTTGTTGTCTCATACTTTTAGATATGCTATTGTTTGGAAATGCTTCTGCTTCTATTAGCTTTTAATATACAGTTTATTCTGATTAAAGCTTTAAAGGGGTCATATGATGCTATTTAAACTTTTCCTTTCTCTTTGGAGTATTACAAGCTTTTGGTGCATGAAGAAGATCTGTAAAGTTGCAAAGGCTAAAGTCTCAAATCCAAAGAGATGTTCTTTATCAAAGTTAAGACTTTGCCATTCAAACACGCCCCACATGTCTACGTCACTATGTGGAAATATTTGCGTAATGCTGCCCAAACGTTCACGCAAAGAAAGAAGGCATGGTTTCAGTAACCGCAGTTAGTGTTGTAGCAGCCATGGAGATGCTGTGTGTATGTAGGCAAAAGCAAAAGCGCTTTATTTGGCCTTCCGAAAGTAAATGCATTTAGGAACCTTTAATATTACTTACAAAAGAACAGCAATGCATTTTATGGATGACCGTTTCGTGAACCTGTGAGAGGAGGTCATTCTGACAAACATTCTGGTGCTTCTGAATCAGCTACTGTAAGTATGTTTTGTTATTAGTTTAAGTATTTACTTTTGAATGGTCACATGCAGAGTTTTGGTGTGTGTGTGTGTGTTAGGGAGGCACGATCATGATTTTTCATGGCCGATTCTGATACTGATTTTTTTACAAGCAAACTGACCGATTCCGATTTTTTTTATCTTTAAGCAACAAACAAGAAAGAAGGAAAGTGTGCATAAACCATATGTTTATTTGGTATTTAATATAGGGGTGTGCACGGATAGTCGAACATTTGAATATTCGTTCTACTCTAATTATTCGATAAATAAAAATGATATTCAAATTTCGCAAAAAAATAAAAAAATAAATAAATAAAAGTTCACAATAAAAGCTAATTTGGTCACTTTCTGTGATTCTCCACGGCATATTTGAAGATGTATGCAAGCAAAAAATAATTCATGAATGAATAAGGGGCCATTTACATATCGCGCCTACAGACGCGTGGAACAGAAACGCTAAGCAACAATGACACGCTCTCTCCATGAAGACGCGGAAATTTCAGCAAAGGATAAATGGATTTGCAACACAAAAAATTGCTTTCAGTAACTCTGCTACTAAATTTATTTGAAAATGGCAGTCCATATATAGCTATGATCAGCTGTTCCTTCATCTTGGCTGAGCTTTCAACGTTGTTATGGGAAAGGATGAAGCTGAATGTTTAGTTCTTCTCAAATGACCTGCGGTGCGCTTTGCGGCATTCTGAAAAGTTGAGATGTTTTTAACTCGATGTGGTGCAGATGCGCCTGGAAAAAACGGGTACGTCACACCGCGTGCGCATCATGACCACGTCGCTTCCATTATGAGCGCACAAAAGACGCGATATGTGAACGGCCCCTAAGAACTGCGGTCTTCTACAGTACTTCAAATATGCCGTGGAGAATCACAGAAAGTGGCCAATTTGAAAAACATTGTTGCGGCATCTCTCAAGCAACAAAGTGACGTCTTGGGAAGCCCGTGGTTGGGCGTTGGCTGAAGACGCGGAGTTGTGTGACTGGTTGAAGTTGAACGGGCACTCGAGGTCAGACTCAGAGACACATTACAAAACTTAACTCAGAAGTAAAGAAGTAAAGTTTGACGAGACTAGGTGGTGTTTCTTCTCATCGTGGCTAAGTAGCAGCAAGCGTGCAGGCCGAAGCACTCTGGAACCGTGCTCAAAGAACGCTAAAAGTGATGAATAAAAGCATGGCCAAAAGCTAAAGCTAAAAGCAAAGCTAGAAGCTAAAAGCTAAAAGCAAACTAAAAGCATACATGACTAATAGCAGAAGCAAAGCTAGAAGCTAAAAGCTAAAAAGCAAAGCTGTATGCTTTATACATGACTAATAGCAGAAGCAAAGCTAAAAGCAAACATGACTGATAACAAAAGCTAAACAAAAGCTAAAAAGCAAAATTTTATGGTGTCCTGAGTATTTAAACTGGCCTGTTGGCCACACCTCAAATGTTGTCTTGACCAATCAGATATCGTCTTTGCTCGGGTTATCATAAATCATATGTTATCCTGTCAAGCATTTGGTCCGAATTTTTTCAGATGCTCTTGCAGGGTATAATTTTGGACATGATTCCTATAACAAGAATATGATACATTTGACACATAACTGATGGTCAGGACTGTTTCAAGCTAACAAATTCAAACACATACATACTAGACATGAATATGTATCCTTAAGCTATCCGATAGTTATAAAAAACAAAAACATACACAATAATTGATTATAACATGATAGTCAAATGTGTGGGTTACATATAAATGAATATGGAGTGAAGCGAGGTACTGATATTCATTTATAAGTCTTTTTGAGTTCATTAAAAAGACAGTTTCTGTTGCCATTCTCTGACATATAGAGGTTTCTTGTGGAGACCAGAGGTTAAAAGGCCCCCTTAGGAATTTCAGTCTGGTTCTGCTAGGTGGGGGAAGTCATCCAAGGATATTGTGTATAACTCTCATGGGTTTACATGTGATGTCCGGCGTTGTATCTCAATTACTTGCCCCAAATTTGGCAATCTCTTCTGCGAATTGAAATTGTCAATAATTGTTCTAGTGGTGTTAATGTTGAAAGCTGTTCTGTGAAAGGGTTGGTTGGTTATCTTGCTTCGGACTTGTGGCACGGAATGATTCATGACTTCCTGTTGCCTTTCTGAGGAATTCGGCTCGTGTTTCAACCACAGTCCTGATCGACTCTTTAATTTGTCTGGTTCGGGTCAGATACGCTACAGATGATATCTCCATTTGCACTGAACTTTAAGCGCTGCAACTTTGCAGATACAGTTTGTGCTCAAACAGCAACATTACACACTAAGTAACGTTAAAAAAGTGAAATCTCAAACAACCACTCCTTTATTATAGCAATTAATTTTTGCTTAATTATATCTTTGTGAGTTAAGTGAATAAATTTAGATTATATGCAAAGTCTTTGTAATGTTTACAATTTTATTTATTATTTTCTAAGAAATGTTTACTTTTTTTTTTTCAATGCTATAGTACAGGTATTATAAACTTATCACAAAAAAATGTCATTTGGAAATGACATTGTATGACATGCTGGCAGTATTGTTACACATAGTTAATTTAAAATTGAAGAACTTTTCATAGAGAGAAACAATTTTGAGACAGGAGTTCTGAATGTATATTACTTGGAACAGTTTCGAAAATAACCCCCACTTGATTTGGATGGCTGAATTGTTCGCTCTTTGATCCATGGAGCAGTATTTTGCTCCATAACAATAGATACATTTAGAGACACATTTGAACTGTCAGTACTTCAGCTACTAAAACTCAATATATGCAAATGTATTCACTTTTCAAAATTCTTCACTTTTAGTCTTCACGGTCAATGAAATAAAGGCAGCTCATTTTTGGATTTTATTTTTATTATGTAGATTGTAATGAACATGTCAAAAACAGCAATTTACACCTTTGATAACTGACATGTTTTGGTGCTTTGCTGTACTGTATATTGTGAAGCTTTTTTGCTTAGATTGTTTTTCACCTGGAGGTCTGATACTGAGAGGAGACTGGTTAACGCTGCCTGTGTTTCATGCTGAAACACCCAGGGTCTGCCCTTGCCCTTTTAATGCCCTTTCAGGAAAAAAAATAAATTTTTGATGAGGGAAACACTGTTACTTTCAAACAGCTGCTGATCTTTTTTCATGATAATTGATGCTAAACCCTATGAAGCCTGACATATGAAACAATAGTAATTTTATGAACCTATAAAAAGGGCATGTTAGGCTATTTCATTATTATATATGCTTGTATAGCATATCGAGTCTTTAAACCTGTGTGTATGCCTACTGTGAAATTACCACATCAAATGTGACATGCTAACATGAAAGCTGCAGGGTTTGGTTCAGGGAATTTTTTTTTTAAGAAGCTTCCCAATGGAAACCTCGACAAGACTCACACCTGTTTCACACATAATCCATCTGCAGTGCGTAAGCAGTCCGTGTGCGTTTTGTATGTGGTGCAGAAGCAGCACGGACTCAATGTGCTTTCACACAGGATGCGTTTGCAGTCCGCTACTCAGTACATAAACAATTGCTGCACTGCTGCAGACGCAGCGCTCCTGGAACACACTGACAGACCGCAACCCCGTGAATGCTGGAATCCGTTAACATGGGTGCGTAAAAAAAAAAATGAAATGCATACGCACTGCAGACGGATTATGTGTGAATCAGGCGTAAGGTTGTTTGCACCTTGTGCAATGTGGAATTCGTTTACAGCTTTCTCAAGCAGTTTGTGATGGATTTTGGAAACAGGAGATGAGCCCCTGGTCTAATGCACCACCTGGCTTGAGAAACCCGTTCTCAAAGACTTAACTTTACTTTTAGTCATTATTTAATTTGGGTAGCCATAGCACACATATTCTGAATGCCTTCGGCAGAATTCAAATGAATCATTTTAATCTAGATTAATTCCAAGATTACAGTGAGATTAATCTAGATTAAAAAAAAAATATCTATGCCCACCACTTTTATTTTTGGGGCAAAACATAATGCAAATGCAGTGCAATACAATGAAGATTGAGATGACCGTGAGATGTTCAAATTACTAAAATAGTATATGGTACTGAACATTTACTCATATAATTTTATACTAAATTAATATGATTTGAAAAACAAATGATGTCTATAATCAAATAAATATATGTTGTTCAGTGTGTGCTTATCTTAAAATATTACTAAAAATACAAAAGTTATTCTTAGATTTACTTCAGGAATTCATTTGATTTTATTAATGAGGAAGATATGATACTAAATCAAGGTGTACCAAAACAAATGACGATGGTGATGATGATGATGATGATGATGATGGCAATATGCAAAATGGCTTGATGAGAGTCAAAAAGTGCCAAAGATTAATACTTCTGTTTAGAGAATTTAACATCTGGAAACCATAAGAGTAGCCTATAGTGTTGTTCCCCTTTGCTAACATTATCTACTGGTTTTAGTGTTATGAAATTTGATTTCTAATGAGTTTTATGCATTTAAATGGGTAAGTTGTCACTGAAGCACCTGCACTAGCCTGACAACAATAAGAGGCACACAGGCTTCACTTGTCTACATGTTTATTTTCTAATGCATCCCCTGCTCTACCTGCTGAATACAGATTAGATAGTTTTAAAGTAAGTAAAAAAAAAAAAAAAACTCTCCTTATCTCTCCTTGCCAACACTATCATATGTTCCTGCCAGAGATACAGGTGAGATTGTAGCAAATTTATGAAACTGTAGTTGACTGCCCTCATAAATAATGGGGGCTGTGTTCTAATGTGGTCTTTGGTTTTGTGCAGAACTGCCCACTCATGGGATGTGCAATGCTTTGGCTCATCTCAAGAGTAGGAGGCATATGCCTAAAGATTTATCTTTTTAAGGCCTTCTTGCCTTTCATGTTGCTTTCTTTAATTTTATGTCAGAAAAGATTTGGTAGCATCTCTGGGATCTTTGAGATATTCCTTTGGTTTAATTCCACAAGGATCATGTAGTTCGAATTACAGGGGGTACTATTCCCCCCAAAGGGACAGAAATATCAGTTTTGGGGGGGGGGGGGGGGGGTCCAAGGTTATAATCGTTAAAGAAAACGAATGAAAAAACGAAAACTAAGTGGGAAATAACATTGTTGTTAACTGAAATAAAAATAAAAATGAGGCATATATAAAAAAAAAAAAGATAACTAACTAAAACTGTAATGTGTGTTTGGCAAAACTAACTAAAATAAAATTAAATTATAGAGTAAATGTCCTCTTAGTTTTCGTCTTTTGTCAAGGTCTTTCATTTTTTAACGCTATTTAAAACATGCAGCGTATTCATTCAGCTGCATTTTTTTCCTTGCTCTCTCTCCGTCTCTCTGTCACTCATGTGTCTCTCACATGCGCGCACACACACACACACACACACACAGACAGAGCCCCTCCCCTCCGTGCACACTGCGTCTCCATTAAAACGAGTGTTCGTTCGACATTGAAAGCAAGTTCGCAAAATGTTGGTATCTCTGTCTCATGTACTATGGAATTACATTTGCTTCAATTAAAATGAACGAAACTTTATAAAACTGAACGTAAATTTTTCAGAAACTATAAAAAATATGCCATTACAAAAGAAGAAAAACACAATGAAAATGAAAAAAAATGAACTCAGTCGCACCTATTTAACCGGCTCTTCAAATATGCTTCATTCTTTGTTAATGTTTTTCAAAGATTTGTTTTTGCTAATCGTGGATTCTGAATGCATTGCCACAGATTTCGCTTATGCTTCGCAGTTTTTGGTTTGGTGTTTTGACAAAAACCTCTCGTGAGGGCGGGCTTAACAGTGATCCACTCTGATTGGATAGTTAGCTTTTGATGGACAGTTGCTCTCTGACCGGGAAGTACAGACTTCACTCAGTGGCGCGCATATTGGAAAGCTCTCGTGGTGATTTGTATTACTAAATATGTAAATAATATTTGACCTTTGATCATCTCAGTCGGTAAAGATGAGCTCTTGTCCTTTTAGGCAGCTTGAAGTAAGCTTGTGTTACTGAAGTAACCAATAACATCGATACAAGTTTTTCACGTTACAGTGTGCTACAGTTTGTCTGCGGGTTATTATTGTCATTCAGTTACACAAGCTTACTTCAAGCTGCCTTGAAGGACAAGAGATCATCTTTACAGACTGAGGCGATTGAAGGTCAAATATTATTTACATATTTAGTAATACCGCTTTCCAATATACGCGCCACTGAGTGATGTCTGTACTTCCCGGTCAGAGAGCACCTGTCCATCAAAAGCTCAATATCCAATCAGAGTAGATCACTGTTAAGCCCGCCATCACGAGAAGTTTGTATCAAAACACCAAGCGAAAAACTGCGAAGCATAAGAGAAATCTGTGGCAATGCATTCAGAATCCACGATTAGCGAAAACAAATCTTTGAAAAACATTAACATAGAATAAAGCATATTCAAAGAGCTTGTTAAATTTGTGTGACTGAGTTAATTTTTTTTTTTCATTTTCATTGTGTTTTTCTTCTTTTGTAATGGCATATTTTTCATAGTTTCTGAAAAAGTTACGTTCAGTTAGGGGTGGGCTATATCTCGATATTTAAAATATATCGAGATATTTTTTAAACACGATATGGATTTTGACATATCGTATATATCGATATATTGTTTATATTCTGATTCCGCCACTTTGCTTGTTTGCCTTCCCTGTGCTGTGCTCGCCCCTGCTCGCTCGCCCCCCGCCTCCTTGCTTTTGTCCCCTCTCACCTCGCGTGTAGAGAACTAGTCAAAAAACTGGCTCCATTATATGGAGATACTTCAGTTTTAAGGCGTAGGGCGAACGGCAGGCAGATGTCTACTGTAGGGCCCAATGAAACGCGGACGGAATCGCGGAATCCAGTCATAAAAATGGAATTTACAGTTTAACGCGGAATGTCACGGAATTGGTCAAATTTTAAATGAATTAATCAAAAGTCGGTCATGCACTTACATCAAATCGCGAAATGGACTAATATCTGCAAATATTAACCCGGAAAAGTCTATTTAAATATGAATCCTGCATGTTCTGCGTGTCTGTGTCAACGAATGGAGCAGAAGCGCGTCTTCATTCATTAAACACGGAAGCTCGCATAAAAATAAAAGTATTTGACAGAAATCTATTACTATTGTACAGCAGAATGTAGATAGCCCACTACTACTACTATTAAAATGAAACGAACATAATTTTATAAGGAATAATCACACAACATTTCTCCCATGTTTTATTTTTAATTGTAAATCCCCTTTGTTTACCCAAAAATTAAGTTTGCTTAACTTTAAATAATTAAAAGATAAATTAAATGAATGTTTTATGCCTTCATTTGATAATCAGAAAAATGTAAATACACAGAATTTCTGAAGGGAAAAAAACATTTCACATAAGGCTATTTTAAGAATTGTTTTTAACTAATTAAGTTGTTTTTATGCATTTAAATAATTGCACATGCTAAAACACAGAATTAGGTAACAATAAAACATATGGTGAAGAAAAAAATAAAATGTTTCATAGGCCCCTTAACATGTAATATTTGCCTTATTTGTTTTTGCAGTAGTTTTTTGGGGGTTATTTTTCCTGTAAAGATATCGAGATATATATCGTATATCGAGATATAGCAAAATATATCGAGATATATTTTTTGCTCCATATCGCCCAGCCCTACGTTCAGTTTTATAAAGTTTTGTTCATTTTTATTGAAGCAAATGTAATTCCATAGTGAACACCTTTACACAATCACACATTAAAAAGTGGTTTAAAAATATTTTAAATTATGAATATAATTTTGTCACTGTGTTAATGTCGACCCGAGAAGCAATTGAGCCTTCTTTAGAAAGTTAACTAGTCGCAAGTTTGAGGTAAAATGCACTTTTTGGTTGTGGTTGTCGATGTCAAAACACTATATAAGCTGTGATTCAAATATTAATTAAAAAATTTTACTTTTACTTTTACACTGAATGTTTGCTGCTTCAATCCAGATCGAGCAGGCTATTGACTGTATAGGGTAAATTTAGTATAGGGTGTGAAAATTATACAGCTGTGGTATTTGTATAGGGTGTGAATTCTGTATAGAAGATGTGACTAAAACTAACACTTAAACTAATACAAACTAAACTAAAACTAAGACCCACTTTAAAAACTAATTGAAGCTAAACTGAATTTGAAAACAAACATAACATCAGTGAAACCTGTGGAAACATAAAAAGTACAAAATAGAATAGAATATAAAATAGTACATGCTAGTATTTTAATTTGTTTTTAATTAATTTGGTTAGTATTGTTTTTACATTCTATTGTTTCATATTTTTAGTTCGATAAATGTAGTTTCATCTACACGTTACACTTGGCGATCACGGTGGGGATTGATATGGTAGTGGACCATGATGGTCATAGAAGAAGTGAAGGAGCAGTACCCCCCAATTATGGTGGAGTAATTCGCACTCTGATGTAGGGTTGACATGAGGATGACTAAATGTCAGCTGAATTATTTTCAGTTAATCATCCCTGTTCATCCATTAGTCATAACTGATTTGCTGAAAATTACATTAATAATCTTGATTATGATTTGTGATCCACAAACATTACCTCTCAAATGTACTCACTCATTCACACCTGTTGTGGCTCAGAGCTGTTTGATTCATAAGGCTGTGATAAAAAATATTAGAATGAGAGATTTCTCAACCAGTTATGATGTTACATTGATATCTTAACATTGTAGTGATACAAATTACAGAGAGCTTCATTGTTGAATAAGATGTTCAAAACCAGGTTTCATTTGAGAATATAAATCATATATAAATATATTTAATATATAAACGTAACATACACGTATTTCTATATACAGTACATGAATTATATTATTAGATGTTATTATATACTTACACTGTATTTGTATTGTCCAAAAGTTTTGTCTGTGCTTCTAAAATATATTTATAGTATTCTAGCAGAAATGCAAAAATAAAATAAAAAAATAATAATAGTAATAATATTTTTGGTATTTTGTTTGTTAATTAATAGAATACTAGTGTTTTAGAAGTTAAGATCGTAAATTCTATCATATTCTTTTTTGTAGAGACAACTAAATCATTCATGTTATGATTTCCCTGAAAAGCATAAACACTGGCCCTTTTGGAACTATCACAACATCACTCTGTTTGTTTGAACATCCTGACCAGCTTGAGACCGCAATGTAGGCTCAACCTCAGGCGAAATATGTTTGTTCAACTAATGGTGTCTACATTGTATCATCTTTTTGTATTTTGGTTGTATTTTTCTTCTTGTTAGGTCTTCAGAAAACTATGTTATAAAGTTAAGGCTGACGTTGGCTTCTGCTAAGTGCATCAGATGGTTGATGGAGTTTAGATCTTAACGTCCCTGGTTCAGTGAAGCATTCAAACACAACCCATGAAGCTTTCTATGGAGCTAGTGAATTAATCACCACAGTTAAATGAGGTGCTAACACGTGAATAGTGTAAAGAATGACTGAGGAAGGGCACTTAAGGTGAGTAGGAGACAATGGTGAAATGATGAAAGGGTCTGCGGATGAATGAGAGAGAATGATGAATGGAAGTATAGATAAATAATTTTTTTTAAGTATTGCTATAGAAAACTAATGACTGCATGTACTAAATGAAATATCTCTTTTAACCACCAAGTCTGAGAAAAGCAAGTATATTGCAATTGAATACTGGGCTTATATACATGTTATATTGGGCTGCACGATTAATCCCGGATCAAATTCAATGAATCTTGCAGCCCTATATAACATGTATATTAGTAAATACTGATCCATCTGAAAGCAGGTTTTACTATTCAATCCCCATCACCTGCTTTCAGATGGAGGAGCATTTACTACACAGAGCCATAGTTCTCTGACAAGCTACGCAAAATGGCATGTATACTCGCAGACAATATAATCGTAGGATTATAAAATCTACAAAATAATTTGTGATAATGACAGCTGTTTGCGTATCTTCTCACTGAACTAGCCTCTGTGTAGTAAATGCTGTTCCATCTGAGAGCATGGGAAAATACCACTTTTAATAACATTTTTACATTTATAACGTCAGTCGAGTGTTTGAAATAAATCCTTCTGTGAGACGATGTGGCTTCTTAAACAGAATAATTAAGGCACACAATATTTCATTGTCATTATCACTGCTTTAGAATACAATGTCGATTAGCATTTCATTATAGATATACTTTATTATGATGAAAATTATAATAAGAACCATATTTGGCCATAGAAATGTGTTAATTAGTCAGATTTAATCAATAGCCGCGTTTCCACTTTCGGGCTTAAACCGGGCGTGCTAGTGCATGCCAGGGCCAGTCGCGTTTCCACTGTCACTTCCGGAGCTTGAACGTGCCTCGCTTGGGCTAGAGGAGTGGTTATGAACAAAGGCGGAGTTTCTCCGTGTCTGAAGAGCATCAGCCGCTGATCATTTCAGAAAGAAAACCACTTTAACACCAGCATTAAAAACTTTTAAAATAAGTTGAGCTCAAAACTCATTCTTAGTCAGCAGCGAGTGTTTGAAATAACTTGATCAGATATAGATTATAATCACTAAACAAGGCAGAAATATTTATAAGCGATGTAAAATACGCTAAACATTAACGTTACCATAGTAAACATGGTAAATGCAACCATTTGGAGAAATTCTCTATCACAATTGTGTATTTATTTAGTAACATATTTTATCTGTCATAAGTCTCGTCTTGAGAGTTGAGCTCAGCGTAGCAAAGTTCATCAAAATATAATAATGATTTTTGTTTGGGAGCTTTTATAAAAATAGAGCATCTGCACTGCGGATCATTTCATAAAGCTAACAGCTATAATACCAGCATTACATTTATTTAAATAAGTTGAGCTGAAAACTCACTTTCAGTCTGCAGCGAGTGTTTGCAATAACTTGATCTGATGTGGATTATAATCACCATACAAGGCAGAAATATTTATAAGCGATGCAAAAGTCTGTGCACGCTAGGCATTAACATTACCATAGTAAACATGGTAAATATGACCACTTCAAGAAATCAGATGTCAGCTTCTTATTCTCTATCACAATCATGTATTTATTTAGTAACTTATATTATCTGTCATAAATCTCGTCTTAGTTTAGCTCCGTGTAGCCTTAGTTTAGCTCCATGTAGCCTATCATAAAAATATAATAATGGTTTTTGTTCGTTAGCTTTTATAAAAATAGGGATATTATCATTAATTCTAAATGTGACGTATAGGCTACTGTGGCTACAAATAAACATAAACAGACTCGGCTGAATAAGCAGGCTATTTTCATAAGTGTTAAAAATAAATAAAAAAGAAATAAATTTATTTCTGTTGGATTAATTTTGAGTTCTGATAATTTACTTCATTATGATCAATGAATCACTTATTCTATAGTAAAACATTGATGCTTTTGAATTTTAATATTTAACAAAGCATGCAAACAAACGGCCGCTTTTATCAAATTCGTTTTGTGATCGTGCTAGTTCCAGTGACTTATTTTTTAATTTTCTGAAAACTTCTCTTTTTTGGTGAAATGATGGGGTTGCGTGACGTTGTTCCTGAGAGGTGTGTAAAGGAGAGATGGGCAGCAGAGCTTCAGGCTCGACTCTGGAAACGCTGCGCTATTGTGCCCTCGGTGCTACTGGCCTGAGACTATTAGCCAGGCGCGGCTGTTTTAAGCCCCGGCTCGCACTGGCCCAACAATGGAAATACGCCTAACGAAAGCAGTTAAATCTAGAGTCTGACCGATATATCGTTTTGCTGATATTACCGGCCGATATGAGCCTGTCACCGATATATCAACGATATATCAGTATCTGCGAATATGTCGCTGATAATAACCTTTATTTTACATATAATGCAGATAAAATGCTTGAAATGGTGTAATTACATTATTGTGCTTTATTGTTTGCTACTGGCAACCTGGATGATACGCTTTAAAGCTCAATCCGGAAAAACCATTGAAATTTTGAACGGCCATATCTCCATAACGGCAAGGAGAACCCCAACAAATTTGGGGATCCTTTCAGCTCAATGGACCCTGTGGAATGCAACCATGGTGTACATCTAGAGGTCCTCTTTCGAATGAGACCAGCCCAGTGTCGATAGCCTCCGGGGTTTGGGGGTTACGGGAGGGTAAATTTACGGTCCTGCACCGAGCAATCTAGCGATCCCGGGGGGCTACCAGCATGCAGAGTGACATTTGAGAGGGTTCTTCGAGATGAAGGGATCCCCGGAATTTGGTGGAGATCCGCCAGTGCAATCGTGAGATCGTGACACCAGTCAACACTTTCCCTTCAGTAAGGAGATCTCTTGTTCAGGCAGCAAGTGTTTTCTTATTTGAACGTAAGTGCCCTGCGAAGTGGACTCCACATGAAATTCTGCCATGATTCCAGTTCCATGGGAACGTACACATTATATTCAAAGGGCATTAAAGTGTGCGAGACGTGAATTTATATTGCATTTATTTACAGAGGTATTTTATGTCACACTTCTCTAGTAAGTTTCGTCTGTGAATTATCCCACATTCTTCAAAATGTGAGATAATGTAAGTACACAAGTCAGCAAATATATTACACTGTTCTAGTGGTTTTTGGATATTTGTAATAATTTAAAAAAATCTTACATATTGTGCCAATGTAAGGTGAGGAGGCGGGTTTAAGTGGCCAAAGACTCTCCAAAAATCACAGCTGGAGAATTGCAGAAAATAGTAGAGTCTCATGGTCAAAAATCCTCAAAATAAAAAATCTAACAGCACCCACATAACTACATGTTGATTGAGAGGGTTTCAAGAAAAAAAAATCAAGAGATGAAAATGCTCCCATCCAAAAGCAAACTCCAGGATATTCATTTGCCAGATAATACTGGAACTTCAAACAGGACTGGGTTCTGTGGTCAGATTAAATAAAAAAAATAGCTTTTTTGGCAGCAAACTCTCTAGATGGGTTTGGTGCACACAGTGAAAAAATGATTTTTATCATTATATGTAGGGATTGGTGTACTGGAGCACAAATAAGAGCCCCTTTTCTTAGTGCACTAAAGCTGCACGAGCGTATACTGTACCGGTCCGCGCTCTGAACACGAGTAGACCATGCAGAGATGTTCAGATCGACTTCTCACGTGATGGATGAGAAACGAAACAGACTAATGTTTAACTAACAAAACTGAAATGTTTTTTTTAATTAAAACTCGCATACACGTTTGAAATGCCAGAAGTAAACGTCAGTTCTGCATTAGGATGATTATTTTTATTTTACCTTAAAATTACATCGACTTAATTTGATTTGATAATCATCTGCTGTAGCACACTGAAAAAAAGTTTCATTCATCCAATTAAAACATTTTAGGGTAATGATTCACATCTTTATTTTTTTACTTGAGACAATAAGTTATTTATTTTTCATTGGCTCAAGTAAATAAATATAGATGTGAATCATTACCCTAGTTTTTTTTTTTTTTTTTTTTTTTTTTATTGGATGAATGAAACGCTTTGCATATTTGTTTTATTCGCACCAACATTATTTGATTTTGACATTTTGGAATAATCTATTTATATAGCATACTTTTATTTAGTCTCACTGGTAAAGACCTTTTTCTTATTTAAGACCAAATTTAAAAACTAAAACAAATACTGAATGCTGATTAAGAAACATCTTATTGAATGTGTGTTGATTGTGTTGTTTGGACTGTAGAACTACGCAGTTATTGCCTTTTTAATTTCACATGGTTACAGTTAATATTTTAATTTAAGGCCAATTTTTATGTAGTTTCATCCCAATTCAAAAACAAAAGCTAAAAGCTGATGTCTGTACCATCTATGTTTGTATTGAATGTAGACTACTTACTGTGCAGTTACTGCTGTTAATTTCAGATGGTTACGGTTATTGTTTTCAATGGCCAAAAGCCAGTCTGGCCTATTAACTACCAAATAAACATCTTGTTTATGCACATTTTCCTTCTTTCTTGTTTGTTGTCGAAAATCGGTATTGGAATCGACCAGTTCGCTGGTAAAAAGCGGTATCGGAATCGGCCGTGAAAAATCATGATCGTGCATCCCTAATTATATGGTGGTCATGTGTACACACACTCCCAAGACTCATTTAAGTTCAAACTCCATGTAAAAGTGAATTTTGCATCTGATGTCCCCTATAAGCTTACACTCTTGAGAAACATGACCAAAAACAATTTAATTGTTACTTTTTACTATTTAGCATATAACCACCAAAACAAAAATGTCATTATAACATAATCACTAATACAACATATCAAAACAACAATAACAATCTGGGAACACTTTAAATGTTAAATATAATAGCTACTCTGATATGACATATGTGCTCAGTGTTATTTGTGTATTATTTATTCCATATTCTTAAGTTTAGACAGGTGAATGACTGTAACATAGTACACTAAATTACATCTTTTGTCTGCAAAACAGTACCAATAGTTGCCTGCCTTTTTTCAAAAGAAAAATGAACACTGCTGACAATATTGAAATGTTATCACAGAAAACAATGGGCCACTGTAGCCTTCAAAGGACACAACAGCAGGAGGTAGATTGTGAAGCTGTTTCCAGAACAAACCACTACACTTATTGTCATTGTCATTACTAACTACTACTAATCTACTAACGTGTTCAGCATTCTGGAACAAGTGTTTTTTCAAAGTTTCTCTCCTGTTTTTAGGTCCTAAAGTGAGTTGAATATTTTCAAGTTTACCTCAAGACTTTGGCAAATGGTAATGATCATGCTTAAGTTTCAGCTTTGCAACCATACTCCCCCCGGAACCCAAAGACTCATGTGGTTTCCCGCATGCTGCCCGGCGGGTCATGGGAATAACGCCGCCGGATCGCGGGTCGGCATCATTTACGGTCGGAACTACGACGGTATCTGATCGTCTTCGAACCTCCGACTTTCGTTCTTGATTAATGAAAACATTCTTGGCAAATGCTTTTGCTTTTGTCCATCTTGCGCCGGTCAAAGAATTTCACCTCTAGCGGCGCAATACGAATGCCCCCGGCCATCCCTCTTAACCATGGCCCCGGGTTCCAGAAACCCACAAAATAGAACCGGAGTCCTATTCCATTATTCTTAGATGCGGTATTCAGCGGCGACAGGCGGCCTGCTTTGAACACTCTAATTTTTTCAAAGTAAATGCTCCGGGCCCCGAGGTGACCGGACACCCAGTTAAGGGCATCCGGGGGGCGTCTGGAGGCAGGGTCCGGGACAGGCGGTGGCTCACCTCGCGGCAGACCGCCAGCCCACTCCCGAGATCCAACTACGAGCTTTTTAACTGCAGCAACTTTAAAGAGACAGAGAGTCCTCTGCTCTGCTCTGCCAATCATCTCTTTTTTCAATGTAAATATGAAATGAGTCTGCACCAATTATTTTTACATGACCTTATCTGGACCAGTCAATACAATAAAACAATTATACACTCACTGACCACTTTATTAGGTACACCTCGCTAGGACTGGGTTGGACCCCATTTTGCCTTCAGAACTACCTTAATTCTTCGTGGCATAGATTCAACAAGGTGTTGGTAACATTCCTATGAGATTTTGGTCCATATTAACATGATGGCATCACGCAGTTGCTGCAGATTTGTTGGCTGGACATCCATGATGCGAATCTCCCATTTCACCACATTCCATTGAGATCTGGTGACTGTGGAAGCCATTTGAGTAAAGTGAACTCCTTGTCATGTTCAAGAAGCCTCCATTTCCTGTTCTTAGCTGACAGGAGTGACACCGCTGTGGTCTTCTGCTACTGTAGCCCATCTGCTTGAGGGTTTGACATGTTGTGCATTCAGAGATGGTATTCTGCATACCTTGGTTGTAACGAGTGGTTAATTGAGTTTCTATCATCTCTAACTAGGGGTGTGACGGTTAGTATATAACCGTGAGACCGGCGGTTATAGTTGAACACCGTCACTAGAACTTTATAACCACCAAAACCGTGTCACTAAAATATTTTTTACAAACATTTTTTATCAAAAATAATTTTCATTTTTTAGATAGGATCATCAGATGCGCAATATATCGGGAGACATGGTTTTTACCACTTAATGAAGTTTTGTAAATTGTCAGACATGATATTTACCACTTCATTAAATTTTGCTTTGTAGGAAACAAATTTTATCTTAATTTTAATAGATGTTTCATCAACCAATTGCATGTATTTTAATAAATAAAAAGCAAATATAGCAGACAATGATGACCGTGACATGGAAGCACCAGCGCGCCGCGTTCACTTGCACTGCACTGTGAACTAGAGCGCATCTCATTGTAAATGAAACTCAGCGTAGGCCTATGCCTCATACTCTAGCATTAAATATTTTTGCTGCATCCTTTCCAGAACAGACAATGGCTTTTTTTTTTTTTTTTTGAGGCTCGCATCAGCAAAGAATAGACCGCAAAACAATCAGCGGATGGCGGGCAGGTGCGGCTTTGAAATTTGCTCAAAAAACTTTGGCGCGGATGATGAGTTTTGTGACAGATCTCCTTAATAAACGGAGGTCTGAAATCTCTGCCCCTTTACCGATCAGAGTTAACCCGCTATCTCCAAGATCAACCAATTGACTCTACGGCAGATCCACTAGCATGGTGGCGAGACAATATGAAGCAAAATGAAACACGCTATCCCCCCCCCCCCCCCCCGACGGATATCTTATGAACCGTCACATTTGACTCACGTCATAACCGTCATTACCCATTCTGAAACCGGCACACCCCTATCTCTAACCAGTCTGCCCATTTTCCTCTGACATCAACAAGGCATTTTTGTTTACACAACTGCGGCTCCCTGGATATTTTCTCTTTTTTCTGACCATTCTCTGTAAACCTTAGTGATGGTTGTGCGTGGAAATCCCAGTACATCAGCAGTTTTTGAAATACTCAGACCAGCTCTTTCTGGCACCAACAACCATTCCATGTTCAAAGTCATTAAATCCCCTTTCTTCCCCATTCTGATATTCAGTTTGAACTTCAGCAAGTTGTCTTCACCACACCTAGATGCCTAAATGCATGAGTTGATGCCATGTGATTGGCTTATTAGCAATTTGTGTTACCAAGCAATTGAACAGGTGTACCTAATAAAGTGGCCAGTGAGTGTGCATTCTGCAGTAGTTCAGCAACTAGCAAGTTTAACAGATTGAGGATGTGTGGAGTAGTCTACTGAATTATGCTGTAAATCCTTTATTGGTCTTTCTAATGGGAATGTAGCCTTTCGGTCTTTCTGTTGTGCGTTTCATTTTATTTTTTTTCTGAGAATCGACATGACTTTCTTTTCTTCTCGCAAATTCCTCCACAACTCGTACATTTGAACACAAAATATATACATGGTATGTAAGGACACTAGGTTTCTTCCAAAAGTTAGGCTGCATACGTGTGACCAATTATGGTGTACATAAAATGTAAATGCAGAATGTAAACTTGACAGCATATCATAATTGCAACATCAAGTGACAACATCTCCAATCCTCCTCTACTTACAGAGACAACTGTGCTGAGGTTGATTCTCCCGAATGGATTACTTAAGTGCATAAACTGTATCCACACACAGTATGCAGAAGATGCCTCATTAGCAGCTGTTTCTATGGGCCACTGTATGTAAATTGTCCGCCATGTTAGAACGGTTGAGATATATATATATTAGTAAGAGTGAGATGTTAAAATTCATAGTTGATATAGTAATTTTATGCACATAAATTGGAAGTTAACGTCAAATGAGTTCCATTGTGGGATGATTAATATATGAAAGTGGATTCTATTTGTGTTTTGCACATTTTAGCAACTATGGTTGGTCATCTGGGAATTATGTGCTGAAATTGCAAATTGTGCACTATACTGGTTTCTTTCAAAAATCATAGGTAGTATGCTATTTGAAACACAATCACTATGATAAAAATCACTGATCTTTGTGTGAAGTCTCTTTTGTACTTCCAGCTTCTGGATGGCATTTGAGAAAGAAAGCTTGTCAAATTCTTGTCTATTATTTCAGACCATCAGATTTCCTGTCCAAATCCTGTTTGGAACATTCTGTCTGTTTAGGAGTCATTCTCTTTTCCCCTGATGTTTACAAAGCTATGGAAAAAGCTCAGTTCTACTAAGGGAGGAAGGGCAGCCATTCTGCTCGGATTTAAGCAGTGAAAAACAGGGATTGTAGGGAAAGAGGCGGCAGATGGGTAGAGGCCTAAGCAACCTCCAGCCCAACTCACCACCAGCACCTGCTTTCATTTGCTCTCATTATGTCTGCAGTGCTTAACAGTAGCACAATGGAGCAGGAGCGAGTCAGCAGCACTCAAACTAGAAACAAGGTCAGTTCTGTCTCTCAATGAAACTCCCACAAAGGGAATGACATTTGATGAGATTACCAAAATAAAAATACTGGTCAGTTGATTAGCATTTTTCAGTGTCCTATGCTAATAGTAATAGCTAGAGAGCTGAGGTGTCAGTGGCTAATATAATACCAATTATTGAGATTTATTTATTGCCAAATTCTCCATATATTATAATCATACAGTTATTCCTTTATCAGTGCTTTAATGCTTTTTATCTCGGCACCAATAGCCTTGTGGGCAGCCTGCTGACATATTCTGTAGTGCCGTTATGCTATGGGTGTACCAAGTTCAAATCCTTGTGGGCTTTTCCTGATGCCGCCCAGAGTCCTAAGTCCCAGAGTCTGCACTACTGCACCTGGCAGGCCTTCACACAACTCAATCTAAAGTAATTTTAGATTCTGAGAAGATGAGGATGCCAGATTTACTAACAGTTTGCGCCAGTGCAAACCGTCTTCTGGTGTTAAAATACTGTCAGGATATACTAAAGACGTGCAGTGAAGAATTAGCACTAAAAAAGGCATGGTTATTTTTGGGCCTGACCTTATTTAATATGCATTTGTAGGAGTTTCCCTTTCCGAAAATTCTGTTTGTGATTTACTAACAATGCATACATTAAAGAACACCGACGCAGCCAGATAATTTCCATAATGATCAGCGCAATCTACCAAGAGCTGTGCAAATTACTGACGACTTCAAGAAATGCTTTTTGGGGGCGTGCAAGTACCAGTAATTTGACGAGCGCAAATGTTAGTAAATCGCATTGTGTGATTCATTTTAATACTTTCCTCTAATAAATTTTTCATCGGAAAGGGAAACTCCTACAAATGCATATTAAATAAGGTCAGGCCCAAAAATAACCATGCCTTTTTTAGTGCTAATTCTTCACTGCACGTCTTTAGTATATCCTGACAGTATTTTAACACCAGAAGACGGTTTGCACTGGCGCAAACTGTTAGTAAATCTGGCATCCTCATCTTCTCAGAATCTAAAAGAACTTTAGATTGAGTTGTGTGAAGGCCTGCCAGGTGCAGTAGTGCAGACTCTGGGACTTAGGAACCAGAATATAGGAAGGTGACGAGAGACAAGTGAAGAGACTAAATAGCGAGGCAGGTCACTAATGTGAGGCCTTTTAAGTTCTGTGGAGGTCACCCGTCTCGAGGGTCAAAGAGCCAATGGTGACTTGCACTTTTGGAGGGAAAGTTTAAAACTCTTTGTCTCCAAACATGGTAATTTGCATATGTAACTGGATTGAATGTTGATGCAAAGACTACTAACGATTCTTAAAACACTAATATATTGCATAAGTATCAACACATAATATAAACTCTCAATCAGATCATCCGAAGACGAATTCATAGAGATCTAACATGGTATAGGTAAGGTTAGGTGAATTAGTGGCACTTATCACAACAAGGTCCGAAATTTAATCTGTGCAACCTCAAAATATATTTGGGAGCATTTGTGCAACTGCATTTAATTGTAGTGCGACCTGTTTTCATTTCTCTAAAAACTTTTAGAGTATATGCCTTCTGGGTGTTCATACACTGACCTGTCTGCTGCTCTATGACTTCATGTTTACATTCCTAACTTTAATGCAGATTTTAGATTGGTTAATATCAGCTGTCAATCACTCAGTTACTGCTTTCCGCTGTCAGGTGATAGGGAGCGAACTACCGCGGGGAATGTAAAGGGCTGATTTCCTTTGTAAACCACCTAAAGTTACAAATAATGGTGCTAGTGCCGAATAGAAGGTGTACAGTTTTCAGAGAGAGTGGTTGAAAGTCTTCGAATGGCTCTGCTATGCACTGCATTCACTGTAAATCCTGTGGGTCAGAGTTTGCAGTTAACAGTGTATGCCACCGAATCTACTTATTTCCTAATTGTTGTTTTACGATTTGTTTTCTGATATCATCAAGTGTTGCAAAAGCCAAATAAAACACACCTACAGAGAGTGCACATATACATGACATGCAGTCTATAAGGTTAGATAATTGCGCATGCACATGTAGAGTGTGTTCTTTCACTGCATGATTCGGTCTATTAGATTGCATCACAAATTTCAATAAATGGGGCCTTTATATAATTTCATTTAGTTAATCAAGAGTGTTGGTTTTCCTCCAAAAATCAGCATTATTACACATGTGATATTGATTTTATACAACTGTTCAATAAACAAGAAGTTAACATTAAGAGACTTATGTTTCAGACACTATATTGCCTGTTTTTGCTCTATTTTACCAACAAAAACAATTCCAAACACAGTCACAGAGCTGTTTTGCGACTCTGAAAAACATGAGGACGTTATCTTCTTGAATTAATCATTTGATAAATGATTTGGTTCAATTGCAATGACTCACTTATTAACAGTGATTTGCTGCCACACTCTGGCTGTTTTAATTTCACTTTTAAAGTTTCAAATATTTCAAATATCAGCATTTAACATTTTAGGAGTACAATATTAAAAAAATATATATTTATGCATGTGTAACTCTAGGTTAAAGGTACAGGTTTAGGACCTCCCACGAGAAGGGCACACTATCAAAACAATAACAATCGCATGGTTTGATGACGCTAAGAAGGAGCGTGGAATGATGGGATTTGTTGTCTTCTACCCAACCGCTGACGGCCATCAATCAGACGGAAAGATAAATCATGGATTTAATGTGAGTTCAGCGATTAGCATGAGTAGATTACATACAAAGTTAATGCAAAGACGTGATCAGACTATGGATCAGACGCATCCTCGCGCGGGTCTAGAGACGCAATGACCTACGTTTGGCGTGTATGCCCCATAAACTAATCTTGTTGATCGTTATAATAGCATAGGTTTTCTGTAAAGATGCGAATCAAAACAACTTACCTGTCGAGTAAAACCAAGCGAGATCGGAATCTCTTTCTAGTTGAAGTTTGTCGCGAAGCAATTTACACTTTTGTCCACAACACTGTTGTCATGTGGTTTCTACGTCAGTAAAGGTGGTAACAAAGGGTAACTAACGACAGGCGACTGCACTGCCCCGTTACACTGTTGAGAATGGGAATTTTCTCACTATTTTCATGTAGTTGAAAACATTAGAGATATTGTTAGTAATCAGCTGGACAAAAAAAATGGAAAAATAGAAATAGAAAAAAATGGCTTTAAGGTAAAAATGACCATGAAAGGTAAAAATTAATTTCAACTTATTGGAAAAAATTCATTTTTGTCACTGCTGTGAACTGACCACCACACAGAATATGCAGAATATGGTTTTTTTTAGAGTGATCAGTCCTCTGTAGTCCTCAAGATATCAGCACAGTAACACAATTATTGTTATAGATTAAATGCAATATTTATTTTAAATATTGCACACTCCTGGCTGCCAGCCGTTCCGTGCAATTGGCTGGATGTAAAATTGATCACCACATACACCGTCCTAACCCTCGCCAAAGAAGAGTTTATCTTTAGGTTATTTACAAAAGAAATCTGTCAGTGTTCTTTTCATTTTCTCTCTTCTTCAGCCCCTTTCTTTTTCTCGCAATAGTTAGTGTAACACAGTGACTGAGTGATTGACAGCTAATATTAACCAATCTAAAATCTGCATTAAAGTTAAGAATGTAAGGATAAAATCTGTATAATTTGTAGTTGTTATGCTCCTATTTTTTTATGCCCTGCATAAACATGCATCAAACAGTTTAATGGGCATTATGTGTCTTTCCTAATGGGAAATGGAGTGAGAGTTGCTCTGCCCGCATTCCTTTGAGCAAGAAAACCAGTGTTATGAGATGATTTGTCTTTGGTTGCCATGGAACCATAAGTCTGTTCTGCCTTTTTGAGGTGTTAGTTGCATTTTGGGGGAAAGATTCACAGACCCTCATGGTTGCCTTGTGTGTAGGTGTGAAAATGGCCAAACATAAATGTAAAGGAATACGTGCATTGTTTACAGTATTAAGCCAGGGGTGCCACATCCTGTTCCTGGAGATCTACCTTCCTGCAAAGTCTAGCTCCAACCCTGATCAAACACAACTGAACTAACCAATTAGGATCTTAAGTTGCACTTGTTAATTACAGACAGGTGTGTTTGATCAGGGTTGGAACTGAACTCTGCATAGCTGTATTAGGCTGCATTAAAAGTGCAAGAGCCTATAATTTGTGATCCGGAAAACACAGATGGAATTGCGAAATCCAGTCATTAAAGAAAATAAATTAAAAAAATGCTTATTACATGGAATGTCATGGAATTTGGCAACATTTGGATGAATAAATCAAGCAGGACTATACACTTAATAGAATCATCATATGGATTATCTTTGAATATTAAATCTGCATGTTCTGTGTCTCTGTGTGAATGAGCAGTGCTGTTTTGTCTACTCCACTACACATGCTCTAGCATGTGTGATGCTGGTTTTGTTTTTAGCATCTGCCATCTCATTATTATCAGATGAACTTCAAAACTACTCTGAGAGTTTAATTCACAAGCATTTCACCATTTCATTTGATACCAATTGACAATCACAAATACACAAACTCAAAGAAAAAAAATTAAGTTTGGGTTAACTTGAAGAAATTGTAACAAAAGTATTTTACTATCGTACAGTGTAATGTACACTGTAAAAAATCAAAAGTTGGGCCAACTTAAAATTTTAAGGCAACAAATTTTTGAGTTTGCTCAACTTAAAGGTCCGTTAGTTGTACAAACTTTTGTGCATGTCCAATCAACATAATCTATTAAGTTAAGTGAACTTTTAGTTAAACTTTAAATTTTGTGTTTAGTTGACTTAAAATTTTAAGTCGGCCCAACTTATGACTAAGTCAGCTAAACACAAAATTGAAAGTTTAACTAAAAGTTCACTTAACTTAATATATTATGTTAATTAAACATGCACAAAAGTTTGTACAACTAACGGACCTTTAAGTTGAGCAAACTCAAAAATCTGCTGAAGTTTGTTGCCTTAAAATTTTACGTTTGCCCAACTTATGATTGAGGCTACCAGCTTCAACAGATTTTTGAGGATACTCAACTAAAAGGTCAATTAGTTGTTTACAAAACCTGATATTTGAAGTTGCTTTAAAAAAAAAAAAAAGTTGAAAAAACTTCAAAGAGGTTTTTCAGCTCTCAACCTTTGTTTTTTCTTGGTTTTTACATTGCAGCTTCAGAACTTTAGGTTTTACTCAAGCAGTTTAAAGTTCAGCACAAAACTGCCAATCCAATATGAGTGAATTAATTTGTTAAATGCTACTCAGTACAACATTGGTCTTCAGAAAAATCTTTAAATGGGCAGAATCACAATTTTTTTTATTTCATCAATGATTTTTTTTTTTTTTGTAGAACAGCAAGTTTAAATCACAAACCAAATTAAGTCATTTCATTCGCAATAAAATTAATTACAATAGAAAGTTTTTTTCAAGTTAAGAGCTTATTTGTCTCATTTGTGTTGCAAAATTAAAAACCTTCTACACAGTTTTTATTTGATGCTTTCCCAATTAAATTAACTATCACAAAATTCAAGTCCAAAATAATGTGCAAAAATAACAACGGGTCCAAATGTATTGGCTTCCATATCTGTCCTTCATATCTATCACAAGCAATATAAAATTAACTGCAATGGTGATAAGTGTGTGTGCATAACAACAGTTTGTGGCTCGCTGTCTTTTGGTTCTGCATTTTGAATATTGATATTTGTTTTAAAGTCTGTAATGGAAAAGCTGCAATGATTTTGACTTCTGTGACCACTGGATGATGAAATCAGATGCGTTTTAAAAACCACACTGGCTAAAAGGGCACCTTAAAGTTTCATGATTTTTTAAAAATGGTTCCTTATGTTTGGAGTAATAGGGTGTTTTACAAATTTCCTTAAAGTCACACAATTCACCATTCAATGTTAAGTGACTCTCACGTGAAGATAAGCACATGTGTGATCCTAAAAGGTGAGACGTCAACCAGTGGTTTTAAAGGAGCAGATGCAATCTGTGTAGAGGCAGGGTAGTTGGCAGTATCTTCCCTGGTAGTGGCACAATTGGTCATGTTTCAAAAGGACCTCCTGGGCAGGGTGTTCAAATCTGCATATCTTGCACTGCATCAACCTAAAAAAAAAAAAAAAAAAAAACCCACACACAAAATAACGTTATAACTAATTATTTTGGCAACAACATACGATTTTATTTTAACCACCAGGGATACATTAATTAATTGCTGGAGAACAATATAAAATAACAACTTAAACGGATAGTTCACCCAAAAATCATAATTATGTTATTAATAACTCACCCTCATGTTGTTCCAAACCAGTAAGACCTCTATTTATCTTCAGAACACGGTTTAAGATATTTTAGATTTAGATTCCATGTGACACATCAGAGGGTCAGTTAGAATTTTTTAAAGCATCAAGAATACATTTTGGTCCAAAAATAGCAAAAACTACGACTTTATTCAGCATTGTCTTCTCTTCCGTCCGTGTCTGTTATGAGAGAATTCAAAACAAAGCAGTTTGTCATATCCGGTTTGCGAACGAATCATTATATGTAACCAGATCTTTTTGAACCAGTTCACCAAATCGAACTGAATCATTTGAAACGGTTCGCGTCTCCAATAAGTATTAATCCACAAATGACTTAAGCTGTTAACTTTTTTAATGTGGCTGACACTCCCTCTGAGTTAAACCAATATCCCGGAGTAATTCATTTACTCAAACAGTACACTGACTGAACTGCTGTGAAGAGAGAACTGAAGATGAAAACCGAGCTGAGCCAGATAATGAACAATAGACTGACTCGTTCACGAGTCAAGAACCGTTTCTGTCAGACTCGTCCGATTCGAGAACCGAGGAGCTGATGATGCTGCGCAGGTGTGATTCGGCATGACACAAACCGACACACAGAGCGCCTGAACTGATTCTTTTGGTGACTGATTCTGAACTGATTCTGTGCTAATGTTATGAGCGCGGGTAAACCAAAGGCTTGCAATCGTCGCCAATGACGTCATTACATTGAGCTCAAAAGAACCGGTGAACCGTTTTCTTCAACCGGTTTATTGAATCAAACTGTCCGAAATAACTACTGGTGATCTGAAAACCGACAAGTCAATGTTTTGTTCGTTATCTGGCTCGGTGTTCATCTTCAGGTCTCTCTTTACAGCAGTTCAGTCAGGGTACTGTTTGAGTAGATGAATTACTCCGGGATATTGGTTTATTCTGACTCAGAAAGAGTGTCAGTCACATTAAAAAAAGTTATTGGAGACGCAAACCGTTTTAAACTATTCAGTTCGATTTGGTGAACTGGTTCAAAAAGATCCGGTTACATCGAATGATTCATTCGCGAACCGGATATCACAAACTGCTTTGTTTTTAACTCTCACAACAGACATGGAAGAGAAGACAATGCTGACTAAAGTCATAGTTTTTGCTTTTTTTGGACCAAAATGTATTTTCGATGCTTCAAAAAATTCTAACTGACCCTCTGATGTCACATGGACTACTTTTATGATGTTTTTCTTACCTTTCTGGACATGGACCGTAGACGTACACACAGCTTCAATGGAGGGACTGAGAGCTCTCGGACTAAATCTAAAATCTTAAATGGAGGTCTCACGGGTTTGGAATGACATGAGAGTGAGTTATTAATGACAAAATTATGATTTTTGGGTGAACTATCCCTTTAAAGTACTATCTAAAACGCAAGCAAGTTGGTTAAACGAATATCAAAAAAAAAAAAAGAAATTATGAATTTAAGCTTTAAAATAGCTCTTAAGTTATTTGCATCTTTAAAACATACAGATTTATAGCACGCCAAGCAAACATAAGCACATAAATTTAAAAGTTAAAAGAAAATACATATGAGACGAAAACACACAAGCTTATCTTATACGGTTAAATTTGTTTAAAAAAATATATTAATACACTTATAACTTAAATAACCTTATTCAAAACTCAAAGGCACCCACACAACTGTACAAAATGAACATATTATAAACAAATAAAGAAAACTCTATATCCTTAACAATAATTAAATCCCTTTACTATGATATAAATATGATATAAAACAGTGCTTACCTAAGTCATGATACTGTCTGGAAAAAAAAGCCACCGAATGACTAAAAGATTTCTCGAAGACGAAGCAGGAGAGGTTGAACTGACCAGTTTGGAGCCACCTAAGCAGCTGTACAGAAGCACATATTGTGAACAAATACATTCAGACCTTACTGTTAATTATTCTCATAGCCTGCATAGAACATTACCTGCAAGAGCGATTGCACTGTCAAGGAAAAAAAAAAACTCGCTCGTCTGACCCTTCTCAGGCAACTCGAAGACAAAGCATGAAAACTGAAATGACTAACTGGCCGCCACCTACACCGTTGTAAAGACGTGCATATTGTGAACAAATTTCATTTAAATCATGGCTTAAATTGATACACAAAGAACCACCGCTTACCGGAGTGATACCAATGACAGATCAAACGTTAACTGGGCACCGCCTGAGGCAACTCTAAAACGGCATACAAAAAAACATTTTGAACAAACACATTTCAACTCTTATGGTAAATATTATATAAAGAACAGCACCTAACGGAGAGATTAATTTACACTGTCAGGCAGAAAAAATAGGTGACGTCTGACCTGAGGCAACAATAAGACCAGGCTGGAAAATTTAACTAACTTGCCCCCACCTATGTTGTACATGTTATATGGAGGGGTTGGGATGAACTCAGATGCAGACAGGATGTGCCAAACACAGGATTTATTAAATACAAAAGGGGAAAACAAAACCCACGAGGGGGAGAACAACGATTAGGGCTGAGACTAAACGATTTAACAAGACTTGGTCAACACGATAAACAAAGACTCTTAACACAAAAACACTAACTTCAGATACACAAACACAGGACTCACAACGTCGTCTTCTAGGATACAGAAACATATAGAGACACTCACGATATGGTAAACAATCACAATGAACCGACAAAAGACAGAGCACAATAGGGGATCTAAATAGGAGAACTAATTAAGACACAACAGGTGGCACAGATACGGCAATCACGACAAGACTAGGATAACAAGGGGGGCAGGGCAAGGGGACGAGACAACACAAGCACATGGCCCAAAGACAAGGCCATGTGCTTCTACACAAAACACGGGTCTGTCATGATCCTGCCTCAAGACTAGAGAAAAGTCAGGACATGAAGGCAGAATCATGACAGTACAAAAGCGCATATTGTGAATAAACTTCATTTAAATCATATCGTGAATTGATACATATAGAACTACACTTACTAGAGCGATCACAATGAGGGAATAAACAGAGGCCGCTTAAGGTGACTCGAAAATGAAACAGGAGAAAATAAAATGGCGTTGTTTAAAAAAGCATTCGAACTGCGCATGCTCATCAGCCTTTGTTGGCAATACTAATAACCAACTTAAAGTTGTTAGTTGTTCTAACTTGAAATATTAATTTGGTTTAACAAATTGATCTAAATTCCTATTCAACTTACATTTCTGTGTTATCTCAACTTTTTTAATGTTAAATTGTTGAATTAACTTTAAAAACTGAGTTTGCAAAACAAAATGTAAGTTGGATTTTTTACAGTGTAGATCAAAGTAATTATTAATAATACGTAATATTAATAAGTAATATTAATAATACGGTTAATTAAAATTAGAATTTCGAATTTCATTGAATTACATTTGAAAAGATAAATAAAACTGTTAATGTTGTATGAATTAATTTGATAAGCACCATTTTTTAATATAAATTTTATTTAAATCATAATGAATCCTGTAAAATAAAAACACATTCAGTGTTTATTTTACCAAAACTCAAAAGGGCAGAAAGCAGGTGTTTAAATACAGCATGACACTGCTCTTTGAGTTTTTCAAAAATTTACAGGCGCAACACTACACTTAGCAACTGACCTTCACTTCCAGTTCCCTCATGAGTCAGTCAGTGCTGCATTTTAGTGTAGACAGTGATGGAGTGGGTCTTGTTTGGCCCTGGCCCTGGATTCAACAGTACCATAAAGCGCAGCGTAAGCCTGGCAGAAAAAACTCAGAATGATTCATTGCTTTTACAGTCCCATAAACTCTTGCCTCATCCATCAGAAAGTGACAAGGCTGCCACCACGGGTTCACTAGCCATTTTTTGCTGATGCTGCCATGTATTTGGACACAAGCTGAGTCACGCCAGCTTGAAAGGTGATGGCTAAATGCCTGATGGTCTGATACATCAGCATTTGTTCAGCTATTCAAGGCCCGTTGCCTGCCAGCCAGAGTTCAGTGGTTCAAAATTGTTGTTCTCCTCAGAGGCTTGTGCAGTTACTAAACATTTAGTGGACGCGTTTATCCAGTGCCACTTATAGTACACTTATTACAGGAGCAAGTCCTTCTGGAGAAACATGAAAGTAAGTGCCTTACACAAAGGGACAATGGTGATAATTCATGATTTGCTTTTTGTTGTGATCAAAGAAGCTGTCTTACTGTTAACAGAAGACTGTTATCCATGTGTTATACAATTATTATTATTCTTTCTTTTTTAAAGAAGTCTCTTATTCTCATCAAAGCTGCATTTAATTGATGAAAAATACAGTAAAAACAGTAATATTGTGAAATGATTACAATTTAAAGGAACTTTTCTATTTTAATATATTGTAAATGTTTTTTATTTCTATGGTAGCAAAGCTGAATTTTTGGCAGCTATTAATTTAGTCTTCAGTGTCACATGATCTTTCAGAAATCCTTCTAATTAGCGGTAGGTGATATATCACAATATGATCTTTTTTTTTTCAAAATAACAGTATATATCACAACATAGATGTTTTTCTTTAAAAAATAAAACCATATAAGCAAACAATAGGACAAATACAATAGAAAAAAGATACAACTTAAATACAATGTTTTTTGTTGTAAGAAATACTGCAGAAGTTAAAGTTAACAAGCTGCATAGTCTTCACTTTAAAACTTATTAAAAGTACAATAGATAATTTGTCAAGAGCAGTAAGTTATTTCCTTTTTTTTCTTTTGTTTGATGAATATTAACCCTCTAGTGTCTGCAAAACGCTCACAGATAGCAGCAGGCTGCTGTCACTTTAAGAACCCACTTATATTAAATGAGGAACCTGAGATATTTTATTATCTCCTTGTTTAGATGCTGTGTACAGGTTTAGATATTTTGAATTGATTTGACAAAAAATTACTGTTTTGTCCAAATTATGAATCCTATATCAGAAGGCATACATACTGTAATAGTGATATATATACTGAATATTGTAATATGTTTGTGTGTGTGTGTGTCCACAGTTTCTGTGTGGACTGTCTACAGCCGTGTCTGCAGGTGACATCGCCTCTCTGTCCACTCTGCCGCATGCCTTTCGATCCAAAGAAAGTGGAGAAATCCTCCAGCGTGGAAAAACAGCTCTCTTCATATAAGGCACCGTGTAGAGGGTGCAGCAAAAAGGTTAGTCCTTGTGGTTGCATAAACAAATATGAATAATTAAAAAAAAAACTGGCCATAGTACCTCAAGACATGATTCTTTGAATAGTGCAGCTGTCATTATGTAATGCATTTGCACTAAAACTTGCTTCAGGGACACTATATACCATGGAATCCTATCTCCACTGCAGGAGCCTTTCAAAACTGCAGTGACAGTTTAATGGTAAATAAAAGTTAAAGCAAACAAGCACAGCCCAGCAACTACAATCAGACACACTGAGATGCCCTGATTCCCATTGCAAGCTTAGAAAGACCCCTGTGTTTGTGCTCACTGTTTTGTGTTTGCACGATTTGACACAGCATTTCTTCTTAGATATTTTAGTTTTATCAAGTCAGCAAAACATGACTGCTGGATTTAAAATATGACCAGCATGGCTCATATTTACATAATTGCACATTAAATGCCCTAATCAAGGTGTCATTTGTACTAAAATATCCTTATTATGCCATTTTAAAGCTTTCCAGTTATATTTTGAAGATCTTTTACGATAGGTTTACATGCGTCAACGGTAAAAAAAAAAAAAAGGCATTCTAATAATGTACATTATATCCAATGATTTTGTAAACCAAATTCTTGCTCCACACTTTTAATCTAGGTTGTAAGAATGAAAGACAGTCTGCAATAATTGACACAAATTTAGGTAATAGTGGAAAGATTAGTAGAAATATTTCACTACAATGAGTTAGTCGGTTAGCAGAGAGTTAAAGCTGTGCAATGTGTGGACACTGTATACAACACAAAACTATACATTTTGAACACATGATATAAATATATATATATATATATATATATATATATATATATATTAGGGGTGTAACGATACGCGTATTCGTATTGAGCGGTTCGGTACGCTGTACGCATTATGTACCGAACGGTTCGTTGGACTATTTAATTATATTTGGAAAATAAATAAAAAATGGTGAAATATAATGATATGCATTCAACAAGGTAGCCCAATAACCCAAACAACGTAACAGGCAACGCCCCTGACACCCCCGAAGAAGAAAATAAAACACCAACTTGTTGTATGTTTATGTTAGGCTACTCATTCAGGCGCTCGCTCACTCAGCGCGTACTCAGTTCATGCACGGTACGCGGTGGCCAATGCATTTAACAGACCAGAAATAGAACATCCTCCAATAACCAACAGGTCTGGTGTTTGGGTGCACTTTACCAATCGCTCGGGGCATCCAAACAAGCACGGAAATCAAAATGGACTAGTACTGTACTGTGTCGGAATTTCCTGAGCAGTACGATACAATTAACAGGCCTGCACGTTATTAGATAGAAGAACTGTTATAAATAGAACGTATGCACGGGCAGTTTTGAAAACTCCACCTACTTTGCTCTTGGCATAGTGCAGCGCAAATCGCGTTGTATCTGAAGGGCAACGCTGAGCCCAGGGTCCAGCGCCGCGCATAACGCGTCCTGTGTGAAAGACCTTTTAGCCATTTTGCAACAAGCCTTCAGCGCGTACTGAGTGAGCGAGCGCCTTACTCTGTAGTGGAAAACGCAGGTTTTAAGAACATACGTAATTGAGTTACAATATTCCTTCACGAGCTCATTTCAGCCAGACTGTAATTCCTGCTTTGTTCCAAAAAACATAAGCCCTATAGAGAACCAATTGAGTAAAAACACACTCAATATAAAGAGTTATAGAGTTCCATATAAAAAGTTACATCTTTGTATTTGTTCATAACTACTACAACAATATAACATTTTCATTTTTTTTATACAGTATGCTGCTAAGAAAACACCATAGAAGATGGGTAAAGAATAGCTCCATCATTGTTCAATGTAAAATAAAAAAATATATATACTTTGTTAGTTTTAATAAATAAAACATTTTTTTTAAAAATCAAGGAAATTTATCTGCCAATTTTTTCTTTTTGCTGTATCTAAAACGTACCGAACCGAACCGTGACACCAGTGAATCGTATCGAACCGAACCGTGAATTTTATATAATATATATATATTTTAATCATAATTACAGGTTTTCATCCAGAGGTGCAAGATGGTCCAAATATCGTCAGTAAATGATGAAAACACAGCGAAAGGTTGGAGTTATACTGCTGTGGTGTCTGTGTTACAATTTCAACCACTTTTCATTTTTTAATATCCTCATCGTTTGGGAAAACATGCATCTTGGTTTTACTTTGACAGTGCAGAACACAGTGTCTTCTAGACATTGCAACAGCACAGACTGAACAATCCCAGGCCTTAGTTACAACCACAGTGTTTGGGGGCAGGTCAGAGTTCATACAGTATGAAGACCAAAGGCGGGTTTACGAATTTGTTACAAAACTACTTAGGTTTCTTCAAATTGCTGATGACTAATTTCAGGCAATTCAGGATTGGTTCTTTCTTTTCAGAAATAATACGACAATTTGTCATGCACTTTGATCTTTGCAGACCTTTTTCATTCACAAACAGCTATTTAACTCACTTCGTTAAAGGATATATCCAAAAAAGCATAATGGGGCACTATAATCACAGCGCGAGTTACTCACATTGCTTTTTTATGTCCCTTTGAATTTCCCAGGTCACCCTGGTCAAAATGCGGTCACATATTTCATCTTGCACAAAGGTTCAAGAACAGATGGCCAATTGCCCAAAGTTCATGCCTGTGGTCCCCACCTCACAACCCATTCCCAGGTAAGAATTGCTCCACGGATCATTTAAGGTCAGGTTGACATAATCATGAAAATGTGTTTTTTTCTTCATCAATTCTTTTTTAGATTTTTTGTGAACACTGCGTGTTATTATGATTACACTTTTTGGAAAGACAGGTTTTCAAATGTGTTTGGCTGTAATTGTCTCTAAATCAGTTCAATGAGTAGGAAAGTGATGCACAAATCTTTATATTTATTTTAGTGGCATTGTCAACTAAATTGTGCAGACTCGTATTGGCCATTTGACCTACTTCCGTGCTCATTTTCATTTATTTATTTACTTAGGGTATTTATTCTTACTTTAAATCATTGCCTGCACAATTCAGCCAATGTTTTTCTGAATTCAGGATTCAATGTGAAAACAAAAGTAATGAATGGTAAATCCTCTTTAGTCTTGACTTGCAATGCTCTCATTTGTCTCATCTTCTGTGAACAGTTAGCTCTTTAAGAAGGATTTCTCTGTGCAAGGTTGAAAAGAAATGTTTCTTTTCTTTGTGTGTTTCACAAAAATGCACTTCACATGAATGTGCGAGTATGAATTTAAGATATAATATATAGATAAAAACATTTAAGAATTTCTAATTGTTGAAACTTAAGTTTTACACTTTAAGAATATTACTGGTTTAAAATCCAACTCCATTGTATATGTAACATCAAATATGAAAATATTAACATTATCACGACCAATTAGGACAGTTTCATTCAGGAAAACAATAGAATTACGTCAATGGAAACTTGTTGCATTGTGCCCAGTTTGGACACAGAATTTTAGAATATTTTCTCTTTCTCCCTACGTTAAAGAGCAACCAATCCCACAAATCTCTCTTAAAAAAATGCTGCCTTTATGACTCATACTTCTCTGAAGCACTCGATGTTCTTTGGGACAGCAGTTAAAATGAAGCGAAGAGCTTTAAAATATGGATCCAGGACGCGTTTCATTCTTTAGACCCACACACTAACAGTGTAGGTATACTTGGATCTAGAGATGTCAAACTGATGTCTGACAGTTCAAGACAGACACAAAGTTTTGTAGACAGGAATCCGATAAAAGTCCAATCGGATGTCTTCAGGTTGAGTTATGTGTGTGCATCTCTGTCGTGCTTCACTCTTCCTTTGAAGCACAGGAAGAGCGAGAGGAGGATAAGAATTAATTAGCTCTTCAAAGCAGAGCATGTTGATGTATTCCCACTCTGTCTCTGTCTGCAAAAGTCTTGCATCACGGCTATTTATCGTACTCTTTGTGGTAGCATTACACAAATATTGTAGAATATAGCGTGTTCGTGACACTATGACACATTTCTGTCTCGGTGCACAGTGAGTCAGTGGTTTAACAGACAGCAGTTTTGTATGGAGGTGAGGAAACTTCAGACTTATGCTTTCCAAAACACCATAAAGTCAGGGTTGATGACCTAGAACAAACTCATCTGAGTTTTAGAGGGCTTCAGAGCTAAGAGAATATTTATATTTAGTTTTAAACAACACTCACAACAAATTTGGCTTCCAGAATCTGATGAATTGGGGGCCAGGACTAGGGCTGTGTGATATGTACTGTGTACAGTCGTGGCCAAAAGTTTTGAGAATTACATAAATATTGGAATTGGAAAAGTTGCTGTTTCAGTTTTTATAATAGCAATTTGCATATACTCCAGAATGTTATGAAGAGTGATCAGATGAATTGCATAGTCCTTCTTTGCCATGAAAATTAACTTAATCCCAAAAAAACCTTTCTACTACATTTCATTGCTGTCATTAAGGGACCTGCTGAGATCATTTCAGTAATCGTCATGGCCTGGAAACTCCCTAGATCTTAATCCCATTGAGAACTTGTGGTCAATCCTCACGAGGCGGGTGGACAAACAAAAACCCACTAATTCTGACAAACTCCAAGAAGTGATTATGAAAGAATGGGTTGCTAAATGCCATGTAATTGTCGATAAAAGCCTTTGAAACGTATGAAGTGCTTGTAATTATATTTCAGTACATCACAGAAACAACTGAAACAAAGATCTAAAAGCAGTTTAGTAGCAAACTTTTTGAAAACTAATATTTATGTAATTCTCAAAACTTTTGGCCACGACTGTATGATAATGTTGCAATTATTGTTTTAGCAATGTGTGAGCTGACATTATTTATTGTGTCACAAACAAAACCATGCCTGTGGTGTGTGGTTTGTAGCAAATTAGCTAAAAAGGGAAATGTGTATATATATACAATTAATTATGATTCACAATTATTTATATCAGCTGCCAGTAGTAACTGTAGCAGAAATAAATTGCCATCAACTAATCTGTTCGTCCAGCGAACATTCAGTGTAAGTTCATATTTACTCGAGGCCACAGAAAATATCTTTCCTACACTATTAGTGGATTAGAGCATGTCGCCAGATCAGAATCATAAAGAGACATTATTCACAAGCAGTGACAGAATCAGACACTCATGTAATTCATGCACAAAAGTTTTATTAATGAAACGCTAGCACATAACTAGTCTAAACAAACAAATGAATAAACATAGACTCGTGTGCATACAAAGGGGAGCTAAAGTGGATGAATGAAGCCATTAGAGAAACCAGAGAATGCAGTTTACGAAAAATGAGTCTGAACCCATCAGTAAACCCATCGGTGCCATTTTACAATGTGGTCTACTCTAAAGCTTATACTAAACCTCTGTTGCGTTTGGTTAAATGTACGATATTTGCATTGCCTTGGTCATTAAACGAGTGTCCGGATGCAGTCTCGGATGAAAGTCTTGATGGTTTCAAAGTTTGGGCTTGCGATCACGTTCTTCCGGGTTTGAAGAGTGATGAACTCCAACAATGTTCTGACTCGGTGGTGGTTGGGAGTTTCTTCCCAGGAAGAATTTGAAAAGAGAAGAGCGTGGAGCTCGAAATTATCAGCTAAAATCCTTGGTGAATGGAAAGACGAGGGCACAGTCTGGCACCAAACTTAGGGGGTCTGGAAAAGTCCTTGCTCAGCATCAGTATCAGTATCACACACACCTAGTCAGGACTTTATTTTAATTTGATTGAGAAAAGTTATAGTTATAACTTCTTATAATAGTTATAATATATTCTTTATCACAAGTGGGATTGAAGGATGAAGTTGAAAAATAAAAAGGCTTGTTGACATTAGCAGAAAAGGAAAGTTGTTTCAGAGGTGGAGCAAGTTATTCAATTTTTAATACCTTTTATGAAGTAAACATTTTATTTCCTGTTGACTTTAACAATAACCATCCTTATTTCTGTAGTCCTAAGTTGAAGGTAGTGACACCATTATATTTCATCTTGTGTCAGACACTCAGACACCATTTTTTTTTTTTTTTTTTCACCAGCAGGGTTGTTGGATGTCATACACTACCTTCAAAAACTGACCATTTGGAGGCATCTCGGTAGACAGAATGGTTGTTCAGTTCAGATTGTCCTTTTGGATAATGTGTGAAATTGGCATTAGGATTTTGGGTCTTTGATTTTTGTCTGTGCCAGACCATCAGTGTATCCAAGCTGCTTGGCAGAATTAAAAAAAATGCTAAAAAAAAAATTTGGATGACACTTTCAGACATTATTTGTCTATATATTATAAACTAATATTATGTTTAATTTAATGTATTTTTCATTTTTGTTTTATGTTATACTAATGTAACAGGTCTAATCCTTGGTAAATATAATGCATGACAATGTGGTTCCCAGAAGTAATTATTGAATTAAACTGAATTTAAACTGAGCAAGTGTTACATTACCCATAATCTTAAGAAAAAAAAAATCCCCAATCAAGGACAGAATTACAGCAACATGTCAACAGTGTTCACACCAGAAATGACTCCGTTTTTTCACTCTTGAGACAACTTGATCAATTTGGTTAAGTCTTATGAAAAATATGTTTGCTGAAATGTCATTCTTTTCTTCTCTTCTCTTCTTTTCTCTAGGATTTGAATGGTCTTGTAGCTTGCTGAAACAAGAACATCAGAAAAATAATTGTAAACTATAAAACATTTTAGAGGGCTGCATTCATGTTTGCTGGATAATTGAACAGATTTTGCCTCAGACGCAAGTTACTCGATAATATTTCATTGGCGTATTAATGTTTAATGGTCTTGGTTTTGAAATCCCTGTAGACAAAAGAAAGGAGCTGCTGAAAACTGGGAGGTCAGGAATGCCTCAAATGGCTAATGTGAACAGAAGGTTCTTGGCTCATTTTTTATGGACTTGAAAGTTATTCACACAATGTTATACACCCTTCTGGCTGCACATATGCATTATTCATGTGAACACTGATAATCAGTTTGTTACACAACTCTGTTCATTTACTCTTTTGCTCTCAGGCTGCTACTTATTATGTAATAGTGTACAGTATTGTTCAAAATAATAGCAGTACAATGTGACTAACCAGAATAATCAAGGTTTTTCATATATTTTTTTATTGCTACGTGGCAAACAAGTTACCAGTAGGTTCAGTAGATTCTCAGAAAACAAACGAGACCCAGCATTCATGATATGCACGCTCTTAAGGCTGTGCAATTGGGCAATTAGTTGAATTAGTTGAAAGGGGTGTGTTCAAAAAAATAGCAGTGTGGCATTCAATCACTGAGGTCATCAATTTTGTGAAGAAACAGGTGTGAATCAGGTGGCCCCTATTTAAGGATGAAGCCAACACTTGTTGAACATGCATTTGAAAGCTGAGGAAAATGGGTCATTCAAGACATTGTTCAGAAGAACAGCGTACTTTGATTAAAAAGTTGATTAGAGAGGGGAAAACCTATAAAGAGGTGCAAAAAATGATAGGCTGTTCAGCTAAAATGATCTCCAATGCCTTAAAATGGAGAGCAAAACCAGAGAGACGTGGAAGAAAACGGAAGACAACCATCAAAATGGATAGAAGAATAACCAGAATGGCAAAGGCTCAGCCAATGATCACCTCCAGGATGATCAAAGACAGTGTGGAGTTACCTGTAAGTACTGTGACAGTTAGAAGACGTCTGTGTGAAGCTAATCTATTTTCAAGAATCCCCCGCAAAGTCCCTCTGTTAAAAAAAAGGCATGTGCAGAAGAGGTTACAATTTGCCAAAGAACACATCAACTGGCCTAAAGAGAAATGGAGGAACATTTTGTGGACTGATGAGAGTAAAATTGTTCTTTTTGGGTCCAAGGGCC
>NC_068388.1:29483559-29511955 GCF_023724105.1 Carassius gibelio | reverse complement strand
TTCACAAAATCTCTGTACGCCCTGTTAAATAAACTATTAAATCCTATTCCGATTTTAAAGATTTACTTACCCCATGTGTTATCAATGAAATTTCATGCAACCAGATACTTTTGCTACTATAAATAACAGTAATAATTTGACTTGGTTCGCTTTGCATTTATGCTATAAACAATTTGCTAATAACACAATCTGAATTAAATGATACTACTGCTACACTCTATAGTACTGAAGTACTACAACTGCTGTAAGCCCAACTGAAAACATGATAGTGAATCCCAGTTAAGATGTCCTACTATTAGCTACATTGTACATGGGCTACTGATTGGAAATTATTTATTATTAGTAGTATCTTTATATTTTAAACAAATTCATTATTATTTTTAAACTATCACTAAACATGACTTTCATTACAACTCTTCACTATCGCTGAACCACAATAGCAAGTGGAATAGAGATGTGGCCCCTTTAAGAATTAGCACTCCCTCTTCTGAGTGCTTTGCAATGCGGCATGACTACATTTATGAGTGAGTATATTATTTTCTGCTGCTCAGTAAGTTATTATGGTTAAATAGGTAAGGCTGTTGACAGTATGGCGTTTCTGAAAAACAGTTGTATGGGTTTACCTTGACTTAAACTGTTAAGCACTTTTAAATGCCAGCTGTGAGGTGTGAATGCCCACAGAAGACATCAAAAGCATCGGAGATTTCAGGCAAATAGGTAATGCCTAATTCACTTTACTAGTTACTACTTTAATAGTTAACAACCCATCAGCCTGCACAATCTAGAGATTCATGACTAAACTATAAATTTGCATGATTTGTAATTTGTATAAACTTGATGAAAACTTATAACCTGTTTAAGACAAACATAGTGTTCCACTGCTTTGAGAACAGTAACCTGAGTTTGGAGAAATGTGTCATTGGTTAAGAAAAACTGTAATATTGAGAATTGCATTTAATTTCAGGACATCACAGGAAAATAAATTATAGTAAAGTAAACTGAAAAAGTCAACTGCAGTAAATAATGTAGTTCTTTCTAAAAATCATCTACACAGGTATGTTAATGATGTTAATGAATAATAATAATTATAATTATAATAATAATACTTAAAATAAAAATGATCTTCACTAAAATAAAATATTATAAAATTATAAAAACATATAAAAGTATATAAATTATGCATAAATAACAATACCAATACACTGTCGAGTACTTGCACTTTATAAAATATAAATGACTTCAAAGCAACTTTACATAATTAAGTTTGCATGTTTCAAAATTCAGTTTCAGGAACTAGTAGTTAAAATTTTCACACAGAACTTTATTGTGGCCAGCATTGAGGACTAGATAATATTCCAGGAGGTAAATGAAAAACATCGAAGCAAAGTTTGGGTTTCCCCATCATCATCATCATCATCATCATCATCATCATTATCTCTTTCTTAGAGAGCATTGAGCTGTAAATAAAACAATTCATTACATCATAAAACATCATTGTCTATTTTATTTGTAATATAAGCAGAAATTATTACTAGTATAATTATTACTAGAATTTCAATTTTACTTGAAAAATCAACATTCCTTTCAGGTTTTCCAGTGTTTTTATAAGCAAACTCACCTGGTGAAGGTTCCTTCCGTATCACTTCCTTTTCAGGCGGTTGAGACCATTCCAGCGTCATGTCAGAAAACCCTCGTTCCACCAGAGCAGACTGAAGCTGAAATCACCAGATCTCTTAAAACTGCTATCAGTGCACTTAGATTTCTGTATGTTTTCCTTTCTCACCTGTGACAGGAGCTGGACTCTCGTTTCAGTTTCAGACAGACTCGAACTGGACTTCAGTTTCATCTTCAGAAAGGTCTTCTTTAGCACCGGACCTGAAAGAGTACATGAACATCCATGGACAAAAAAAACAAACAAACAAAAAAAAAACCTTCCTAATTGCAAATAATAAAACCATAAAATGCATTGTGACTAAAATATCTACAGAAATATAATGCAAATGCATCTCTTCAAATTAAATGGACACAATGGGAGGTTGTCTAATGTTTAAGGTGTAAGGTATATATATATATATATCAGTAAGTCTCGATTGATCTGTCAGCAAATATGTTAATATATTTAAACTATACTTATTGTGCAATACATGTATTTTAAATATATTACTTTTTAATAGGGTATTGAGATATATATTTTGTCAATATAGCACACCCCTAATATATTCAACATTTGTTTAGAAAAAAATATACAAAAAATAAATAAATATGAGAAGTGCCCTTTTTTTCAACTTGAGAACCTGACCCTCAAAATATCTGTGCATGTCCCCGATGCGGATGAACATGGTTTAGTGTCAAAAATAAATGCATTTTATGTGGTGAATTACTGACTGTTGAGAGCATGCAACTCTTGAAATGTATTTTTTTTTAATAAAAATTTGCATTAAAAAAATAAAATAAATGAAGCCATTAAAAGTTTTCAAAAACACTAAATATCCTTGTTTGATCACACCTTCTCCATAGACCTCCACCTCACACAGAGTAAGAAACCTTGAATCTCCAGGAATGAACAGATTCACGTATCGACCATCCATATCATTACAGGTGTAGGTGGAGGAAACACCAGCTGGAATGCTAGAGATCACAGCACATCTAAAGAGAGATGGAGAAAACCTCATTAAGACTTTTACACTTTCTTCATATGTGTTTTTAGAAATGTTCATGGATATTAAAGCCACTGAAATAGGGTCTCACATGGGATTGTTGTTGCCGTTGTTCTCCAAAGAATTCCCGATGCGAATCTCCGTTCCATTTATTCGTTCTGGACAGCAGTCAAGTCTGTTTGTGATGACAACTCTACTTACTCTGTAAATATAACGCAGATCTACCCTCCACCATGGGTTAGTCTGAGCAGTGGTTGAGGAACACGATGATGATGGCTGGACGAAACCTGGATTGAAATCAATAGCTTGTTGAGCAAACCAGGTGCTAATGGTTGATGACTGTGTGACGGTTCTTCCTGTCGCCAAATTACCTGGAAGATGTCATAGTGTCAAGAAATAGTTTTAGTCAGCATATTTTATACTCTTTGAACGTGTTTGAGGAGCTTTTCATCAATCTAGGATTGAATTTATGTAAGATCTGTTTGAACTGGTCAAGGATTCACAATGTCCTTTTCAAGGAATATTTTTTTCCTCTGAGCAGTTATTTCAGGCAATTTTGGTGTAATTGTAGAAGAGGTTAGTATGCTTTAATGTTCAAATGTTTCATGTTTGTTTTTGTTTTTTTGTTTTTTTTCAGTATTGTAGCTCCTCTATGCCCAGTCTTCCTAAAACATGTTGATTTCAACAAAGACCCTGCTATGAAAAGCTCTGGGTGCTCTGATTGTTCAGCTGCATTGTGATTGGTCAAACATCTCAGCTTCATCTCAGCTTCAGCTTCCAAAGCTATTAAAAGAACATTTAATAATGTTGTCAGTTTTACCATCACTTCGAGTCTGAGTCAGATTCTGCAGAATTCCGATTACCAAGCCGATCGATTGGAACCAACTGTGAGATTCGAACATATCAGAGTGCTAAGCTGCTCATGACGCTGGCAGTGTGAAAACACAACAGGCACTTTCTTCAGCACTGCTTTAGAATCCAGTGTGAAACCAGCCTGTCTGAAAATCTGTGCTGACCAGCTGGCCCCCATCTTTTCACAGATCTTCAACAGATCCCTGGAGTTGTGTGAAGTGCCTTCCTGCTTCAAACGCTCCACCATAATCCCCATTCCAAAGAAACCCAAGATAACAGGACTTAATGACTACAGACCTGTGGCTCTAATGTCTGTCGTCATGAAATCATTTGAAAAACTGGTTCTGGCTTATCTGAAGAACATCACTGGACCCTTACTGGACCCCCTGCAGTTTGCTTACCGAGCAAACAGGTCCGTGGATGATGCAATCAACATGGGATTGCACTTCATCCTGCAACATCTGGACAAAACAGGGACTTATGTGAGGATCCTATTTGTGGACTTTAGTTCGGCTTTCAACACCATCATCCCAACAGCCCTTCAGACCAAACTGACCCAGCTCTCTGTTCCTAGCTCTATCTGTCAGTGGATCACCAGCTTTCTGACAGACAGGCAACAGTTAGTGAGACTGGGGAAATTCACATCAAACAGCTGGTCCACCAACACTGGTGCCCCTCAGGGATGTGTTCTCTCACCTCTGCTCTTTTCCCTGTACACCAACGACTGCACCTCTAAAGACCCCTCTGTCAAGCTCCTGAAGTTTGCAGATGACACAACAGTCATCGGCCTCATCCAGGATGGTGATGAGTCTGCTTACAGACAAGAGGTTGAGCAGCTGGCTGTCTGGTGCAGTCTTAACAACCTGGAGCTGAACACGCTCAAAACAGTGGAGATGATCGTGGACTTTAGAAGAAACCCCCCGGCACTTTCCCCACTCACCATCATGTACAGCCCTGTGACTGCAGTGGAGTCATTCAGATTCCTGGGAACCACCATCTCTCAGGACCTGTAGTGTTACAATCACATTGACTCCATTGTGAAAAAGGCCCAAAGGTTCAAAGGTTGTATTTCCTTCGCCAGCTGAGGAAGTTAAACCTGCCACAGGAGCTGCTGAAACAGTTCTACTCAGCCGTCATTGAGTCTATACTGTGTACTTCAATAACTGTCTGGTTTGGTTCAGCAACAAAATCAGACATCAGAAGACTACAGAGAACTGTTCGGACTGCTGAAAGGATTATTGGTGCTCCCCTGCCCACCCTTCAAGAACTGTATACATCCAGAGTGAGGAAAAGGGCTCAGAAAATCACTCTGGATCCCTCACATCCAAGTCACCCCATCTTTTAACTTTTGCCATCTGGCCGGCGCCTCAGAGCCGCAAACACCAGAACAGTCAGGCACAAGAACAGTTTTTTTCGCCCAGGCAATATACCTCATGAACAGTTAAATGTCCCCCACTTGTGCAAATTGCAATATCCTTATATTTATATGTTACCCCTCCATCCTAGTACATCCCTGCATCTTATTCACTCCTATCCTATTTTTTTATATATATTTTTATTTTTTGTGTCTGTGTGTTGTTGTCTCTGTGTACTGGAAGCCTATGTCACTTAAACAAATCCCTTGTATGCACAAGCATACTTGGCAATAAAGCTCTTTCTGATTCTGATTCTGATTCTGAAATGAAACAAAGCACATCTATGTCTGTCGTCGTTTCAATGCCAGTTATAAGCAAAAACCAGAGGACACTGTTTGTAAACATAATTCCATCTCTGCACTTGTGATTGTAAGAACGGCAAACAATATGTGTTACTCTACACTTCACAAAACTCTGCATTTGATCAGTCAAAAATTAAATAAAAACAATTAAAAAAATACTTTAATAGTTAGATTCTCCAAAAATGAAAATTAGTCAATTAATTACCCTCATGTTGTTCCAAACCTGTAAGACCTTCATTCATCTTTCGGAACACAAATTAAGATATTTTTGATGAAATCCGAGAGCTTTCTGATCCTCCATATACAACAGTGTGACTAAGAAATGTAATAAGGACATTGTTGAAATAGTCAATGTGATTATACAGGATTTCCAGATGTACCGTCCTTTATCAGAACAAACTCTTTCTATGGCAACCAGAGCTTCTAATGACAATTTTACCAACTGCCTATTAGATCCTTTTATTTAGAGGATGGGCCTTATTCTGCCAAATTGTGCATTTTGCTTTCTGCCATTCATAATTATATGTGAGCACCGTCTGAGTATAAAATAAGTCTTTGAATCTCACTAGAGTGAACTATATCAAAAAGTGCTGTAATGAAATGAGAACAACATTAAAAAAAGCCTAATGAAACCCTTGAAAGAGTTTAGACTAGGTTGTTAAGTAGCTTTGGATTACCTGGAAAAATCACATAGACTCCCACTTCACAGAGAGTCAGAATCTGTGAAGCTCCAGGAATATCCACAATAACGTAACGTCCCTCCATCCCACCACACGAGTAGCTGTAGGTAGCTCCTGCTGGAATAGTAGGAATTGCAGCACATCTGGAGAAAGATGAAAGAGTGAGTAGCTCCTGTGTTTGTTGCTTATTATTAGTATGATGCCTCTATTGCCGCTTAATGTACAATTATTTGTACAATTATGCACATTTTTATTTTTCATTATTACACATAGAAAACAAAGTTGTGTTGTCTGTATCCATCTTTCCTGTGAGACACTTCAGAGGGAAATGGTGTTGTTGAATTTTGTAATGTTACAAATGGTCTTGTGACCATAGCCTTAGCACTTGACCTATATTCCAGATGGCACATGTACATCTGTAAGATGTCAGTTTTAATTACATTTTAAATCACTTAAAGGCATCTCATAAACCTCTGTTTGACATCTGATAGGAAATGTCCTACAGACATATTGCAGACAAAGCAAACGTTCAAAAGAAAACGTATTGCAGATATGAAAGCAAATGGCAAATAGATGTCTCTGTGATGTACATGTGTTATCAACGATATGTTTTCCTCAGTGTTTGATCTGTACATTATTATATTTCAATGTAATACAACGCAGGGAATGTGGTAACATGGGTATTATAGGTGGAGGTATGTCATTATGTGATCACTGAAGTCCGGACTCGTCCTCTGAATGCTGCCATTTAAAAAAAGAAATTGTTAAACAATAATTTATCCGAGTTTAGAGTCTGTACCAAATATGTGATCAATGTAATAGCATGAATGTATTTGTATTGGGTTGTCCTCATGCACTGGATGCAACACAATAAGCATACAGCACGACCGATGAACAAATTACTCTTATGATCCATTTAGTCCGATTCAGGAAGAAATGACACTTATGAGAGTGATAGGTTTGAATCAATATCTGACTCACTTAACAGCAAGTTTACAGTATTATTTTTATTGAAGTATGTAAAGAATAAAAAAAAGGAATTTTTTATATAAAAAAGGTATTATTTTTTCTTGAGGATTTGATTTTGAATTCCTTTAGGCAGTTCCAGTAAACTTGCTGATTTCTGTAGATATTTGATTTTGTTTTATTACACTATTTTAATGTTTTGTATATAGATAGTGAATATATGAAAAAAAAAAAAATTAAGAAAAAAAATATACGAATGTCAAAGAGACTCACATTGAATTGTTTGAAACATCTGAAGAATCGTTTCCAATCCGAATCTCTGCCCCGTTAATCCTGCTGCTACAGCAGTCCAGTCTGTTAGTGATGGTCACTCTGTTCACGCTGTACGTCTTCATCAGGTCCAGCTTCCACCACGGGTCACTCTGTGTATATGTATGAGTGCAGGTGGAGCTCAACCCATCCAGAGCGTTTGAGGGATACCAGTTGTAAGCTATCGTCGACTGAACAGGTGTGCCCCAAGTTGCTATGTTCACTGGAATATGTTTAATGGAAAAGCTTACTTCTTAAAAGAAAGAATCTTTAGCATCAAATCAGCATTATAATTTCCAAAGGATACATGCCAGTTTAAGTTAAAATAAATATGCATTTCAGGAATACAATTTTCAAACTGCCATCAATCATACTTAATAAAATAAATAATAAACTGCAATTTGTCTTTCTGTGCTATTTAAGTTAATGAGATTTATGTAATATTTACATTGTAAGCAGCACAAACTGACTGACAAAAGATGTAATAGCATTTGATTGACATCTCACCTTCACGTCCTGCCTTCGTTTGAACTGAGAAAAAACCTTGAAATGAGAAACACAGTATTTAGAAATTATATATATATATATATATATATATATATATATATATATATATATATATATATATATATATATATATATATATATATATATAGGGCTGGTAAGCTATTAAATTTTGTATCTAATTAATTGCATGATGTGGTGATACATTAATTAATCGCATATCAAATTTGGAGAAATTACTCTGAAAAGATAAAGTCATTGTTGTGCAAAGCACCAAACAAAGAGTGTGTTTTAGGGTTTTGATTCATGTTCTTTTTTCATGTCTTTTATTTTGTATTTTTGTTTGCAGGAGCTTAGAGAGCAGACGACTCCTTTTGCTTTTGGATCACCCTCGTGGTACAGTAGGTAGACATCCAAAAAGCCCCCTTTACTGCCGCACACACCGTACACACATAATAAACCGTCCTCATGATTAAACTCAAGTTCTCTAATAAAAATCCACAAAATGCACATGATGCAAAAAAGGGATTCATTAACTGACAACTTAAGTGATTTTAAGTGAGCCTTGTTTACTTGATTTTAAAGTAGGGAAATAGCATATGGCCTAAAAAAAATCAGATTTATGATTTAAACTGATTTTTAAATCAATATTCAAATGACAAAGAAATTTTACAAAACAAGTTTTAATATAGTTTTTAACATTCATTTAGCAGTCAAATTTATAACTGCGACGAGATGATAAAAAAAAACAAAAAAAAAACAGTAATGTTATTACCAATGCTGGAAAGACTTTTATTTTTATTTGTTTAATTAATTAATTAATACTATCCACTCGGCATTAATAGCTGTTCAAATTAAAAATGCAGCTCCACAGTGAGTCAGTATCATGGACATTAATGTTTTTTTTTTATTTTTTCTTAAATAACTAATTTGTTAATAGAACAGTCACTGTCTGTGTCTACACTGGACGCAAGTGTTGTCATCCGTGCCCCACTCCACTAAAAGTGTGTCTAAACTTGATGACATCACACAACAGTGTCAGTACATTTCATCATAAACAGATACAGCATCAGTTCACTGATGGGGATCGTGTTTAGTGTATCCATCACTGGGTTCTGTTGTCTTTTGTTGCATCGCGCCACTTGTGTGCGGTGTAGACCTGGCGTGCATTTTTTAATGGGTTATGTTACAGCCCTGCTTGTTTTTAATGTTTTTTATTAAATATCTGTATTGACTGCATGGTCATATCATCTTATTATTTACTGCCATGCGACCTACATAAGTAAAGCTTTGCGAGGCGAGCAACGAGCATTGTTAGGTTGATTTTTGGTGGATATGCTGTGCTTATGCTGCCGTGGTCATCTTAATTTTGTCGGGTGAAACATCTCACTCACTCGGCAGCAGAGTCTGTGAGTCGAAACAACTTCCCCTCCGCGCAATAATCCCTCCGATCCACGCGTTTCTTCAAAACCAGATAGCCTACTGATAATGTAGTAGCACTGTAAGATTACATTTGTTTGAATGCATTATTGCGAAAGCGATTGCGTGTGAATATGCTTTATCTGTTTAAATCATGCTTTAACACGAAAATAATCAGTAAAAGAAACAGACAAACTCTTATAGCCTGTAACATCCCGCTCGACAAAAAACAATGTGCTGTTACAAAATTTATGCATGTGCTTTTGAGCGGGGAATATATTAAGATTTGATTATGTAAATTTAATATAAATCTCTGATTAGTTGAATATAACAAATGTACAACTAGAACTAGAAAAATCTTACTTGGGGGCAGACCCTTTTTTAGTCTAGTGTCAAGTTTCATAAGACACTGTCCATATGAAAGAGCAAGAGATTCACACCTTTATCTCGACCCCCCACAAGCCATACATAACTACCCCCTAAAACACCCAACCCCCTCCAGCTGAACTGAACTCGGTCTGTGTTTTGGCTCTGAGGAACGGTGTGTTATCGAGTTGAAACATGCCTGTACTCAGCAGCACTACTCTTTGTATTCATTATTTTCTCGCAGCCCATATTATAATTTTCACAAGACCATAATGATAATGACAAATTATCAATTGATAATGTATCATTATTTTATGAAAATCATTGTTATTTGTGATAGTAGATTTTTGCGGAAGGCTTTAAGACCAATCAATTTAAGACCAGTGATCCTCTGTTCCCGCCTCAGAGCACGCGGGACTCACGCTCAGTGATGCAGCTTCACTGTCTGCGGTTAGACTTGAATCAGATTGAGGTGAATACAACTTATTGACCATGAGCCCAACATTTAGCAAGGCAGGAAAATATTCATTCTAACAGAAGGAAGACATATTTCATTGAGCTAATGCTGTTAAATAGAGAGAGAGGGAGATATGGTTATTCTTAAACTTGGAGCTCATTATATTGAAGTACAAATCCAAACACCAGAAACGTTATGCATTTTACGAATAATGAAATGTTATGAAAAGTATGCATTTTATTTATTCACATGCTGTATGGTTGAAATAATATTTTAGTTCACAACTTTAAGTTCCACTGTTTAAACAAAATGCTTTATTGGCTAACGTTTCATTAACCTTCAATTGTTATGCTCTTAAATCCAATGCCATTTGTAATTTCACAGTATTTTCACCTCTGATGTCATACACTGATCGGTCTGTGCAGCACCACTTCAAATCCTACGCGACTATGGCCAGTGGTTCAATGCACAAAATGGTTCACCCAATTAGTTCAAAACGTGGATAAAGAAATGAAATGCTGATGTTCTGATTTGTATTTTGGTTGGCAAAATTTAGCAAAACAGACAACATTGTGTCTAAAATAACACAATATTAACTTCTTATTGAACTATTGTACACGATGAGTATCACATTTGCACTTGTGTGATATTGCACTTAGCCTACAACTCATGTGATATTTCTTAGCTATGTGATGTAAATATGAGACAAAATTTCAAACAGGGCATTTTGCCCCATATCTTGAATTTTAGGGATATTCTCTAGGCTCCATCACACAGTAAGTTTTTGCCCTGCCTCATATTAGTCATTAATCGACTTTATGAAATGGCAGATGATCCACATAAGTCTTGGGTGGGGCAAGTGCGTTAATTGCGTTAATAATTTTAACGCGTTATTTTTCTTCATAATTAATTAATCCAATTAACACGTTTGATTACAAGCCCTAATATATATATATATATATATATATATATATATATATATATATATATATATATATATATATATATATATATATATATATGTGTGTGTGTGTGTGTGTGTGTGTGTGTGTGTGTGTGTGTGTGTGTGTGTGTGCGCATGGAGTAGGTGGTAAAAAATAAGATAAATATAAAATATTATGTTCTCTCGCAAAACCAATTTAGTTTGGACAAACACTTACAGCTTGTAGTGTTTCATGCAGCTCCCCACCTTTACAATGGAGCGGTTCAAGCTAATTGGCTCTGATTAACACTTGTTGGCTGGCAAATAAGACCTTCCAGCTGAACTATTTTTTATCCTCTCATAAGTTGGATTTTATGTTTATCACTGAATCTTGGACTCAGGTAGTAGATTTGAGTCCTTTTTTCCATACTGGTTTCAAATGATTGCTCGTTCTTTTTTTAACTCTCCACGGCAAAATGGTAGAGGGGGCGGCAGTTTAAAAAAATGCTTTTTTCTCTCGCTGTCAGAAAATTTATGCAAAAATGTTCTCTAGTTTTCAAGCTCAGCTATTAAGTTTTGAGTGGAATGGTCCTGATTCTGTTAGTTGTGTTGTATCTCCCTCCACATCTGGTTAAAGATTTTATTATTGAACTTACGAAGTTAATGGAGTATATTACTACATATTATGGCCGTTTTATCTTAGTTGGTGATCTTAATATTAATGTTTGTTGCCCATTCACCTGTCTTTCTAAGGAGTTTTTAAGTCTTATTGAATATTTTAGTATTACACAGTGGATAAATGAGCCCACCCATCAACAAAGGCACACTTTGGACCTAGTGCTCACTTGTAGGCTTTCTGTCTCTGAGCTTTAGCTTTCTGATGCAGTGATCTCCAACCACAAACCTATTTTATTTTCTTTGTCACTGCCAAATCTACCTTCTCCATGTGATGTTGTTAAGCTGTCTCTGTCTTATACCTCTCGGTTTCACCTGGATTTTAACATGCTTTTTAAAGAAACTGAGCTCAAAATTGTCCTTGGACGCTTCACTTTCTGATCTGAATGTCGACCAACATCTTGAGATGCTAAATAATGTATGCATGGACATTTTAAATAGAACTCCTCCTCTTAAAGTTCTTAAACTAACACCTAAATCTGAAAGGTGGCTAACTCCCAAAATTCATTCTTTAAGACAGGCGTGCAGGAAAACGGAGCGAAAATGGAAAAAGGATAGACTTCAGTCTTTACACAATTTACACAAGGTGTATAAGTCTGCTCTTTGGTCCTACCAGACTGTTGCTAAGTCTACAAAGGCAGCATATTTCTCTAGTCTGATTAAAAAAAAAAATCAAAATAAGCCTAAAGTTTTGTTTTCGGTAAATGCTCTCTTAAATCCATCTGTCAATTGTTTACTAAATTCCTTAAATGAACTGTGTGAAAGATTCTTGTGCTTCTTTTCTGAAAAGATTGTAAATTTAAGATCTCAGGTGGTAACCACTTAATTGACTCGAATTTAGTAAACAATTGACAGTTGGATTTAAAAGAGCATTTACCGAAAACAAAACTTTAGGCTTATTATCATGTTTCCCAGTCATCATCTTCATGAGTCCTTTGATCCCATTTCTTTGCAATTTCTCACTGAAATTATTAATTCCCTCAAAACGTCTTTCTGTCCTCAGGACGTAATTCACCCCCGGTATTTTAAATTGTTAATGGAGTCAGTTGCCACTATCTTTTCCCTGTTTAACGAATCGTTATCAATTGGTTCGGTTCCTGCATGCCGAAATTGGCCTCTTTTACTCCTGTGCTCAAGAAGCCTTCCTTAGACCTGTCTGTTTTTACTGTCAAATTCCTGTGGTCCCTTTTATCTCTAAGGCACTGGAAAAGATAGTGTTGTGTCAACTACAAATTTTTCTAAGTACTAAACAGATCTCAAAATTCTTTAAGAGTGGCTCTAAGCCTTCCCATAACACTAAGTCAGCTCTGCTGAGAGTGTTAGATGACATACTAGCTGCTACTGATACAGGTGACAATTTTAATCCTTTTATAACTGACTGCTGCCTTTGACACTATAGATCATCAGTTGCTAATGTCTAGATTAGAATCTTTTGTTGGGCTAAAAGGCTCCGTCTTGAATTGGTTTAATTCCTAATTAAAAGGTTGATACTTTTCAGTAAAAATTGGCAATTTACCTCTTCTGCTGCCCATCTAAATTTTGGACTTCCTCAGGGATCTATTTTAGCACCTCTACTTTTCTCCCTCTCGATACTTCCCTTAGGTTCGATTCTGAGAAGGCATGGTGTGTCCTTCCATTATGCCGATGATACACAGATGTATCTGCCTATTAAAAGAAACAATCCTTCAGCTATCGATTCCCTATTTACATGTCTCGATGAGGTAAAGCATTGGGTAGCCATTAACTTTTTAACGATAAATGACTCAAAGATTGAGGTCATTGTTTTTGGTCCATCTGACAATTTTAAATCTAACCACTAGTATAACATCAAGTGCAGCGTTAGTTCAGTCAGGCCATGGAGGCATAAGCTGCGACCAGCTGACGCGGTCAGCTGTCATTGCTCCAATCACTACCACTTTCCTATTAGACACGGACATATATACGTGGCACCACTGCTCGTTAAGCATGCTCAAATGGCTTGCAACCCTCCCTCCCCTTATGAGCATGAGCATATTACTGTGCACCTTCTGGTTGTCGTCTTCTGTTTGGACCTCACTGAGAGACACTCATCTTCATAATCAGGCTACAGGATAGACATCTCACTTCCACATCTACATGATTATCACTGTTTGCTTTTAAAAAAACTTATAAAGAGTCTTAATTGTCATGTATTTCCAAGCTGATGGTTCTGGGGGGTTAATGTTTAATCTCTTGTATGTTCAATTATTTTGGGATGTTTTCTTAGACAGTCAGCTCACTCTTGAGAAACACGTCTCCTCGGTTGTTGCCTCTAGCTTTTTTCAGCTCTGCTTAGTCTCTAAAATTAAGCATTGCCTGCCTGAAAAACCTCTTGAGACAGCTGTTTATGCATTCACCACATCTCAATTGGACTATTGCAAATCTTTTTATTATGGCATCTCAAAGTCCCAAGTAGCTTGTTTACAATTGATCCAAAAGGCAGCAGCCAAATTTCTTTAAAAAAAGGCAGCAAATATGTTTTAGCCACCCCCTTTCTGTGAGCTCTTCATTGGTTTCCTGCACTCTAGGATAAATGTAAAAATTATTTTGTTTGTCTATAAATGTTTGCACATATCTTGTTCTGCGTTACCTATCAGAATTGCTGCATCCTTACAACCCTTCCAGAGATTTAAGCTCTAGTAATCAAAACCTACTTATGGTTCCCTCTACAAGGCTGAAATGCAGAGGAGGTAGAGCTTTCTTGGTGATGGGCCCTAGATTGTGAAAGAGTCTACCAGCACCCCTTAGAGCAGCTTCATCTTTATCATTTTTTAAATCTCTCTTGAAAACTCTCTTGTTTGAAAACGTCATTATTTAACAATTCATCTCCTCTGCGCCAACCTTGTGCCAATTTGGAGAGTATCCACTGAACCTAAACATTGTCTGCTGTTCTGTGTTTTCATTCAGATCAATGTGTTAACGATGTGGCACACGTCTTTGTTCAAAGGACACTCCCCAAAATGGCGCTAAGGTGGAGGAGGAGAGTTATGAAGGGGAAATTAGGGAGGAGATCAATTGTTGAATATTTGTTGTTATTTTAGTTTTTTGTTTTTTGTTTTTTTTTGCGTACAAAAAGTATTCACGTAGCTCTGTAAAATGTCACATGGATTATTTAACTGATCTCTTTGCTACGTTTCTGGATGTAGATTATGTTAATTACATTGCTGTCTAAGGGAGGGTCAGATAGCTCTCTGAATGCATCTAAAATATCTTAATTTAATTTGTAACCACATTAGGGTAAGTAATTAAGGCGAGTGAAGAAAATGCTAGAATTGTTAAACTAATAACCCCTTAATTAAATATAGGAACAAACTACTGTTAACAGGTTAATGTAACATCTCTCATTCCATGACTAGTAAAATAATGGCAACTTACTCTCTGTGTAATACTGAACATGTTTCTTCTCGGAGTAGCTGCGAGCAATGCGTCATCATCTTGTTTGATAGGTGTCAGTGTCAAAGTGCAATACTGCCACCTGGGAGGTCAACCAGGTACTAGCACTGGAGTATTTTACGTGTTGTGTTATCATAAGACTCCTATTCATTTGAAATATTGTGGTTATCGCCAATACCGTTATATTGCGACACCCCTAGTGTGTAGGCTACTGAATTTGGTTCTCAAATGTTGCTATTTTAGTAGTGTACTGTGGCGAGTGGGGCGGGGCCGAGAGGCGTGGGAACGAGGAGTGAGGCCAGGTGTAGTGATTGGAGATGAGCTACACCTGCGCCCCACCGCCGGTCTTGAGTCCCACGTAGGAGATGGAAGGATATAAAACTGGAGCGACGACCGTGAAGGACGAGAGAGGACCAGGCCTGGGACATTATTTTATGTGTTTGGCTTTTATTTGTGCGCGTCAGTCGCCGTGAGGGGCTGACGCGCTGTTTTGTGTTTATTTTTGTAATTAAAGTTTCATTTTGATTGTGCGCCGGTTCCCGCCTCCTTCTTCCCGATGAATATGGAGATTTGTATATTGTTACAGTGGTGCCGAAGCCCGGGAGAAGGAGGGACGCGCTGCTGAAGATCCCTCGCCACTGTGGTGAATCCGCGGTGCCCTCGAGCAGGCGAGGTATGTGCCGCCAGGGACGCTCGAGGCGGTGGGCTGGAGCGAGTTGCCGGGGACGGGCGAGCTCGCTGCTGGCCGCCCACGATATGGAGGGGCGGCTGCCGTCCGTGAGGGAGCGGAGGAGTCGGCGCCGTTCGCCAGGGGGCCGGAGCCTGCTGCCTCCGCGAAGGAATCCGGAGGGGCAGGGAACGGGGGACTCCTGCCGGCTGCCCAAAACCGGAGGAGCCGTCGCCGTCCATCGGGCGGCGGAGGAGTGTCGCGCCGTCCGCCGAGGGCCGTCCAGTGCCACCGCCAGGCACCGCGGAGGAGATCACCCAGCTGGTGGAGGGCCGAGCAGCAGTGCGTCTGGGAACCGGATTTTTTTTTTTTTTCCTCTCTCCCCTCTCTCGTCCTTGTCGCTCCTCCTTCCATCTCCTTTTCTCTCGCCTCGTCTGTCCTACCCCCAGGTTCCTGCAGGTCCCCGTGAGCGGTCCCCCCCGGAGGGAAGGGGGGGGGGGGGGGGAGTAGAGCGCAGTCTCGAGGGTACCCCCCCGGCCTGCGAGGGGCGATGGGGGTATGTGGCAAGTGGGGCGGGGCCGAGAGGCGTGGGAACGAGGAGTGAGGCCAGGTGTAGTGATTGGAGATGAGCTACACCTGCGCCCCACCGCCGGTCTTGAGTCCCACGTAGGAGATGGAAGGATATAAAACTGGAGCGACGACCGTGAAGGACGAGAGAGGACCAGGCCTGGGACATTATTTTATGTGTTTGGCTTTTATTTGTGCGCGTCAGTCGCCGTGAGGGGCTGACGCGCTGTTTTGTGTTTATTTTTGTAATTAAAGTTTCATTTTGATTGTGCGCCGGTTCCCGCCTCCTTCTTCCCGATGAATATGGAGATTTGTATATTGTTACATGTACATTATACCACATTAAGTATTTTAGAATGTAAACCATGCCTTGAGCACTGACTCTATTTCTTTATACTTGAGTCGAGGTTCAAAATAAAACTATGAACTGTGAACATATGGATCTGTATGAACCACTGCAAGTAAAGTAAACAGGAAGTGTTTTTCCGAACTCAAAGCTTGTTTTGCGAGAGAACGCACACCATATTTTTTCCACCACAATATTCCTTTAGGGCAGTGGTAGTCAAGTTCAGTCCTAGAGAGCCACAGTCCTGTGGAGTTCAGCTTTAACCCTAATCAAACACACCTGAACAAGCTCATCAATGTCTTCAGGATTAATAAGTCTATAGGGAGGTGAGGGGTTTTTTAGGGTTGGAGCTGAACTCTGCAGCACTGCGGCTCTCCTGGACCGAACTTGCCTACCACTGCTTTAGGGGCTTCATAAAATGTCTTGCTTATAAAAACTTAATTTCTGTATTATATTTCCTTATTATTATTATTATTTTAAATCAATACTATTGGTCGTCTTTATGTCAGTTTATGGGTTTAACAAGTATTTAACCAATGAAAAGTATTCAGAAGAGCTTGTGACTAAGCCTCATAACGCCATTGGATCCTCAAACAGTGAAACCTCACAACTCCACTCCCGCCTCGATTCAGAATGAAGTCCTTCGCACAGTCTGGAAACTGATATTTGCTCGTTCACAATACAAATATAATTTTCTTAACTCATTAAACACTATGTATATAAAGACTAACATTTTTCTGTGCATTTGAAGAGTGGAGAAGACTCTAAGCATTTGTCGTCTAGCTACATTTTATATATGTTGTGCAAAGTAAGCAACTTACTTTGCATTTAATGTAACCATTTTCATTAATACTTCCTACTTTCCCTGGAAATCAAACCCATGATCTAGCAGTTGCTAGCACCATGCACTACTATTTGAGCTACATGAAAGTACAGTAAAGTATAGCCCAGGTGGAGGATGTCTAATGCCAGACAGCAGTGATTTGTTAATTTGTTTTATCATCACCAACGACATAAAGATGCATGTGACCTTGTGTTCCTATGTGACTCAAGCTCATGTTTCACATTAAATAGGAATATTACTTTTAATATAATAGCCGGTTTTTATATGTAATTTGAAGCAATTAATATAAGAATTGTGTTATATTTTATTGCTTAGTGGTGTCCTGTGGGATTTTTTCACTTATCAAAACTGTGCCATGGGTAAAAACAGGTTGGGAAAAACTGGTTAATCAAGAACAACTCATTCAGTTTTGTGTCTGAAAAAATAAAGCTAGAGACACATTGTATAGATCATATAATCAATATATTAAACAGATTGTATGATTGACTTACCCAGTAAAAGTGACAGACTCTGGTACGAAAGCATCATCTTCATTTCAAACATGTCTCTATTCTTTCTGCTTTCTTTTGAGGGGGTTTGAATGGAAATTGCTCCTGGGAGAGATGTTCAACTTTACATAAAAATCACATGATCCTGTTTCTCCTCCCCATTTCCTTCCTGATGGGAGCCGAAAAAACAACACCTGGCATGTTTTTTTTATTCATTTTTCTTTCTAATCTTACAGACTTATCAAGATTAACAGACATTTAGCATTTTGTTATATTAACAACAACCTGAAAACCCACGAATAGTGTGCAACATGATATCTGTTTCTAGATAACACTAGGCTATCATTAAAAAAAAAAAAAAACTGTGAGAGTGGATGTAAATATAAATGTAAATGTTCACAAATTGCTTACTCAAAAAAAAAAAAAAAAAAACGAGGAAGTGCACTAGGCTTGCATCTATACTGGCATGGAAACTAACAGGCCGTCATTATGTGTTTTATTTTATTTATTTTATAGGTTTCACCTACAACAGTCTACTAATCAATAATCACCTAAACAAATACACATATTTAATTTCCTTATTTCTACAAATGTCTGCTTATAGTATTTTTCTTTTCCCTGATGAACTTGGCTGTGCAGTTTATTTGACTAGGCCAACAATTATTTTGCCTATGTAAATTAGGTTTTCTTGGAAAAAGACTGAGTAAATGACTGTTGCTTGTGATGGAACAAGAGCCAGTGAAATGAATATTGCATTTGTTATACACTTGTAATTTGATCCACTAAAGCAGTAGATTTATTACCACAAATTAGCTTGCTCGGTAACCGGAGTGTTCTCTTACATTGCTGTCTCAAGAGAGGCCATTTCCAATGTTAACATCTGACTTGCAACTGAGTTCAAACTAAATTATTTTAAGAGGAAATAGCAGGAATGTTGTGCAATGGATTAGAGTAGGGTGGAGTGGAGAAATATGCCAGTAATCTCCTGTAATAAACAAGAAGTCAAATTAAACTGAAAAAAAAAAAAAAAAATCATCCTTTAAAAGCAAGTTTCACATAATTTTAAACTTGAAAAAGTTTTTAATGATATATTATTGACATTGATGTTGGTCATAGTATTGGAGCCTTACAGTGTTTAATTGTTTAAAATCTTGACAGCCTGTCTGGATCAAGTAGTCATGCTGGGATTGAGTGATTGGTTCAGGTTGGTGGTCATGTTTGGAGGGAGTGTTTGGCTCCAGTTGTTGGTCATGTTGGGATAGAGTGTTTGGGTCAGGCTGGTTGTATTTGCCACTTATAGAGGAAAGTCTTAACTTCTGGAATGCCTATTTTGTGGTCTTGCACTCAAACTTTATTTGCACTTATCCTTATGTGTATAAACACACTGTTCGGTCATTAACTCTAGATGTGCAAGCCGATAGGTCTAAACTGAGTCTGATATAATCACATTGTTATTCACAATGCAGCTGATTGGTTTTAGTTGCATCAGCAGCCCTTGAGCTCACTGCTCAACATTCAAATACTTGTGTATTTGCTGTACCAGTTTTCAGTACCAGTTTTCAGCATGCTTCAGAAACCATTCACCATTATATGTGCAGCAGCAGTATTTCTTACATGCTCACAGCAGCATGCAACGTAGCAGATCTGTTACGGCAAGACCGAATTAACTTTGCCATATATTACCATGCTAATTTCTCTGAGAGTTATCATAACATAACGTCTCAGTTACGTACGTAACCCTCATTCCTTGGAGGAAACAGAGATGTTATGTAATGACGACATATCAGGATTGTCCACTAGCCAATTCTCAATGGCGTTTTCTCTTAAACTCAGGGATGATTGGGCTCCCAAGTGAGACCACCTCCCGATATGTCTTCACAACATAACTCGTAGTGACCGACAGATAGGGAACGATTTTCTGATACAGCTGAGGTTCCCTCTAAAAATAATGTGACTGTCCCTTGGTGATAAATGGTTGTAAACAACAGGTGTGATAACATCATTTATGTTTGCTCTAAAATCATCAAAGTTCTTTCAAAGCGAGAACTTATAAAATGATCATCTTGAATGCAATGTAAGTTGCACTGGATAAAAAAAAAAAAAAAAAAATGTTCTATTCTGTCATCAACAATGACAAATATTGTTTTTATTCTGAAGTTCCATAGTTATATGATATTCTTTTGGTTTCATGTAAATGTATCTGACCTTTTCAGGACCTTTTCAGCTTTACATTATGTGTTGGTACTGGTACTTTGCATGTGGGTTAGAATGTTATTTTATTCAAGTTATGTAAACACACACACACACACACACACATGCTTGCTGTAGCTAATTGTAGCTCCGTGTAGCTGTTTTTTTCTCCTCTAGAATCTTTATCTTACTATCACTCTCTGTTTTTTTAAGTGATAAAATATAACTTAATTCACACCATATTTCTGATATTATCGATCAGTCTTATCAGATTAATTTTGATAGTTCACTTTTATTTTATATCCATGACTGCGAAATTCGATTAATTGTACAGCCCTACTGTAGATGTATTCATTCAAAAATAGCCATATTCTGTGACATTCTGCTTTATATTGCCAGGTCCATTTGTGACTGGATTCCGCAGTTCTATCCATGTAATTTTGCAAACACAGACGGGGTGAATTTATGAATGAAAGTGTAAAAGTTCAGACACAAAACCAAGTTGTTACGTATCCTCATGCTTTTTTAACTGGGTATACAAAAATCCTTGGCCTTTTCTAGTGGGAATACGGCGTATAATGTAGACTACAGCTCTTAGCAGACGTGTTTTCAGGCGAGTTAAAGTTCGACACAAGGCTAAAGTTACATAGTTTTGCTTCAGCTAGAATGATAAGGCTAATTATATATGGATGCCACTTTCTGAGACAACCTTAAACGGTTTTGATAACGTTAATAATGAATACAATGTTAACATAGCCTACTGTGATGATATGCCGACTACACACAGACACATGCTTAGTCTTTGGATTCCACCACTTCCCTTGATCATCCTCACAATTTATTGCTTGTAGCCATTTTGTCAACCTTTCCGGTTCTGTATGTTTATTAGGAAGGATGTAGAACTTTAATTAATAATTTGTTAGTTTATTGGAGGTACAGAAAACGACACAGCAACTCTTCGGCATGAAAGTCCCATGTATTTCAATTGGCGCCAAGGCAATGTTTTCCCCCACAAGGGCTAAATTCACATCACGTGACGTTTCTTCATGTATATAGCATTTGTATTTTGTTGATTATATTTGAGCCCAGAGATTTGCTGGTGAACAATTTCACAAACCTTTACCAGCAGTTATATATATGGTAATTGCCCCAGGTATCTTTTATATTGGGTGTTTTCTTTTTCTTTTCTTTTTTTATGGGATTTATAATTTTTGTAGTACTTTAGGTCTCCCTGAGGATGCCGGGAAAGAGGGTACTTGGGCCACCCATCTTGTGGTTGCAGTGATTGCTCATTGGGTGAGCTAGGGGATTCTTTCTTTTCTGTCAGTGTCCTTGGCCATCCGGGTTTCCCCTGCAGTTTTGATATTTATTTTTATGTTTTTCCCTTGTTAATTAACAATACCTTCTATTCTATGTGAAATATGGGTTGCACTTTATTTTACAGTACGTGTACTTATAGTGTACTTACAGTGTATTTACCTAAGAAAGTTCTGGTAATACAAGGTAACTACATGGGGTAGGGTTAGGTTTAGGGGTAGGTTCAGGGTTAGTACCTAGTTATTACATAGTTATTGTAATTACTATAATAAGTACATAGTATGTACATGAGGGACAGGACTGTAAAATAAAGTGCTACCGAAATATGTATGTGGGTAATTAAGAGGTAACTGTCTGGAAGGTATTTATCAGTGAATTGTTTTTAAGAACATGGAATAAAAATAGGTTTTAATTGATAGAACTGTCTCAGTCCTCTCTGGGTAGAACGAACCTGTAAAAGTTTATATATCTTTGGGTGAAAGTCGAGGTGGCATAGTTGGCTACCTTAATAGTTTCTTTGAGATTTTGCTTAAAGTGAACTTTGTTCATTGTGGTTATTAGTTTCTATCCGCCTTACCATCCCGTCACATACTACGAGTGAATCATTGTGTTCACTATATAGGATTTGTTTGTTTACATACATAACTTTTTTTACATCCCCATATATCCAGTGGAGTCCAGAAGTCTCAGAATCTTATTTAAACCTCTAAATAAATGTTTGCAGATGTAAAAGTAAACTACTAAACACACAATAGCAGTTTTCCAAAGTCTTCAGGATTTATTTAGCACCAGCTTCATAAAAAATTACAGTACACAAGAGTGAACTGGGCCAAAATACAGAAAAAAAGTTAAACATTCAGTATGATGGATATATTATTTTAAGATGTATGTATCATGTCATCGCCAAAAAGTAAAAGTATATACCTCCTTGTATTTACAGTGACATTACAGTACGTTTACATCCAACCTTTAGAAAATACACCTGAAAACTAATACCATATGAATCATGTGTAACATGATTCCGTATTGTTCAAGATACGCAAATCCTTGGCATAAATGCGTTATTCAAAGCACCTAAAGCATTAGATTTCATGCATAGTGATAGAGACACCTGGTGACTAAGGCTAATGATAGCTAGTCATAATTTTTTCTATGTAAAACATTCCATATGAGAGAAAACAACTTTTGAAAATAGGGAAAGTTTTTAAAGAAATAAAATAGTTATAGGGGAAAAAAAGTTTTGAGGAGAAAACGGGTTTAAAGCTAGATTGAGCTGAAGAATTATTTGTAGAAAACTGCTGTCATCAACACCTTTAGCTTCAGCCAGTCCCAGTCACTCCAAACCACCATATTTAACTCTCTACTAAACGTTTTTCTTATGCCCATGATAAATATATATATATATATATATATATATATATATATATATATATATATATATATACCATACTGAGGTGTGATTACACATTTGCATGTTCAGAAATTCAGTTTTTCTTTTTATTGCCTCAGAGCAATGTTGTGCGATATGGGGTAATGAAGCAGGGGTCCATGGCTCCCATTCCTAACTGGGATACCCATTGACAAAACATACAGGCAAAAAAAGGAAGATGCAAGGCTGCTGAGTGTACTGGAACACCCGAAGTGAGCCTCTGTTTCACAGCATAGAAGAAGTGCTTCTTGAAGTTTAACACAGAGTAAAATCTCATTCCATGATATGACACGACACACTACATCAGGGCTGGGAAACTTCGGTCCAGTTAGCTCCAACTCTAACCAAACACATCAGAACCAGCTAATGAATGTCTTTTAAGATCACTAGCTACAGGCAGCTGTGTTTAATTAGGAATGGAGTTAAACTCTGGAGGACAGTGGCCCTCCAGGACCGAAGTTTCCCAGCCCTGCTATATCTGTATCAAATCATGCAATATATCAATGTGTTTTTCCCTTTTTACTTAATGATTTCTTGATTTGTGATTTTGTATTATCTTGTGATATGTGATTGGAATTATTTTTATTTAATTATTATTATTATTATTATTATTACATATGAATCTTGTCTAATTGAATCTCATTTAACTTAAAATTAAAGCTGCAATAGGTAACTTTTGTAAAAATATATTTTTTACATATTTGTTAAACCTGTCATTATGTCCTGACAGTAGAATATGAGACAGATAATCTGTGTAAAAAATCAAGCTCCTCTGGCTCCTCCCAGTGCTCCTATTGCCATTTGCAGAAATGCATCGCTCCCGGTAAGAATCAACCAATCAGAGCTGTGGTCCGTAACTTTGTTTTGTTCAAAATGTAGAAACATGTATATAATAAGCGAGTACACCATGAATCCATTTTCCAAACCGTGTTTTTGGCTTGTCCTGAATCACTAGGGTGCACCTATAATAAGTGTTTATATTCTGACTATTTTAGATTGCTTCGGGGATACCGCGGCGGAGTAACCCAGTACCTTTGTGATTCTTCATAGACATAAACAGAGAGAAGTAGTTCCGGCTACGATGTTCTTCCGCAAGACGCAAGCAGTTCTGTTTATTAACTGCTAGAGCGTCAAAAGTTACTGACTGCAGCTTTACGTGGCCTAAAATTAACTTTTTGCCACACCTGCCAATGGCCGATGACATTATATATATATATATATATGTGTATTTTTTTTTTTGTATGTATTTACAGTATTGTTCAAAATAATAGCAGTACAATGTGACTAACCAGAATAATCAAGGTTTTTAGTATATTTTTTATTGCTACGTGGCAAACAAGTTACCAGTAGGTTCAGTAGATTGTCAGAAAACAAACAAGACCCAGCATTCATGATATGCACGCTCTTAAGGCTGTGCAATTGGGCAATTAGTTGAAAGGGGTGTGTTCAAAAAAATAGCAGTGTCTACCTTTGACTGTACAAACTCAAAACTATTTTGTACAAACATTTTTTTTTTCTGGGATTTAGCAATCCTGTGAATCACTAAACTAATATTTAGTTGTATGACCACAGTTTTTTAAAACTGCTTGACATCTGTGTGGCATGGAGTCAACCAACTTGTGGCACCTCTCAGCTGTTATTCCACTCCATGATTCTTTAACAACATTCCACAATTCATTCACATTTCTTGGTTTTGCTTCAGAAACAGCATTTTTGATATCACCCCACAAGTTCTCAATTGGATTAAGGTCTGGAGATTGGGCTGGCCACTCCATAACATTAATTTTGTGGGTTTGGAACCAAGACTTTGCCCGTTTACTAGTGTGTTTTGGGTCATTGTCTTGTTGAAACAACCATTTCAATGGCATGTCCTCTTCAGCATAGGGCAACATGACCTCTTCAAGTATTTTAACATATGCAAACTGATCCATGATCCCTGGTATGCGATAAATAGGCCCAACACCATAGTAGGAGAAACATGCCCATATCATGATGCTTGCACCTCCATGCTTCACTGTCTTCACTGTGTACTGTGGCTTGAATTCAGAGTTTGGGGGTCGTCTCACACAATGCCTGTGGCCCTTGGACCCAAAAAGAACAATTTTACTCTCATCAGTCCACAAAATGTTCCTCCATTTCTCTTTAGGCCAGTTGATGTGTTCTTTGGCAAATTGTAACCTCTTCTGCACATGCCTTTTTTTTAACAGAGGGACTTTGCGGGGGATTCTTGAAAATAGATTAGCTTCACACAGACGTCTTCTAACTGTCACAGTACTTACAGGTAACTCCAGACTGTCTTTGATCATCCTGGAGGTGATCATTGGCTGAGCCTTTGCCATTCTGGTTATTCTTCTATCCATTTTGATGGTTGTCTTCCGTTTTCTTCCACGTCTCTCTGGTTTTGCTCTCCATTTTAAGGCATTGGAGATCATTTTAGCTGAACAGCCTATCATTTTTTGCACCTCTTTATAGGTTTTCCCCTCTCTAATCAACTTTTTAATCAAAGTACGCTGTTCTTCTGAACAATGTCTTGAACGACCCATTTTCCTCAGCTTTCAAATGCATGTTCAACAAGTGTTGGCTTCATCCTTAAATAGGGGCCACCTGAATCACACCTGTTTCTTCACAAAATTGATGACCTCAGTGATTGAATGCCACACTGCTATTTTTTTGAACACACCCCTTTCAACTAATTCAACTAATTGCCCAATTGCACAGCCTTAAGAGCGTGCATATCATGAATGCTGGGTCTCATTTGTTTTCTGAGAATCTACTGAACCTACTGGTAACTTGTTTGCCACGTAGCAATAAAAAAATATATGTGTGGCGAGTGGGGCGGGGCCGAGAGGCGTGGGAACGAGGAGTGAGGCCAGGTGTAGTGATTGGAGATGAGCTACACCTGAGCCCCACCGCTAGTATCGAGTCCCACGTAGGAGATGGAAGGATATAAAAGTGGAGTGACGACCGTGAAGGACGAGAGAGGACCAGGCCTGGGACATTATTTTATGTTTTGGCTTTTATTTGTGCGCGTCAGTCGCCGTGAGGGGCTGACGCGCTGTTTTGTATTTACTTTGAATATTAAAGTGGTTTTGATTGTGCGCCGGTTCCCGCCTCCTTCTTCCCGATGGATAGGGAGATTTGTTTATTACAGTGGTGCCGAAGCCCGGGAGAAGGAGGGACGCGCTGCTGAAGATCCCTCGCCGCTGTGGTGAATCCGCGGTGCCCTCGAGCTGGCGAGGTACGTGCCGCCATTGACGCTCGAGGCGGTGGGCTGGAGCGAGTTGCCGGGGACGGGCGAGCTCGCTGCCGACCGCCCACGACAAGGAGGGGCGGCTGCCGTCCGTGAGGGAGCGGAGGAGTCGGCGCCGTTCGCCAGGGGGCCGGAGCCTGCCGCCTCCGTGACGGAATCCGGAGGGGCAGGGAACGGGGGACTCCTGCCGCTGCCCAAAATCGGAGGAGCCGTCGCCGTCCACCGGGCGGCGGAGGAGTGTCGTGCCGTCCGCCGAGGGCCGTCCAGTGCCACCGCCGGGCACCGCGGAGGAGATCACCCAGCCGGTGGAGGGCCGAGCAGCAGTGCGTCTGGGAACCGGATTTTTTTTTTTTTTTTTTTTTCCTCTCTCCCCTCTCTTGTCCTTGTCGCTCCTCCTTCCATCTCCTTTTCTCTCGCCTCGTCTGTCCTACCCCCAGGTTCCTGCAGGTCCCCGTGAGCGGTCCCCCCCGGAGGGAAGGGGGGGGGGGGGGGAGTAGAGCGCAGTCTCGAGGGTACCCCCCGGCCTGCGAGGGGCGATGGGGGTATGTGGCGAGTGGGGCGGGGCCGAGAGGCGTGGGAACGAGGAGTGAGGCCAGGTGTAGTGATTGGAGATGAGCTACACCTGAGCCCCACCGCTAGTATCGAGTCCCACGTAGGAGATGGAAGGATATAAAAGTGGAGTGAAGACCGTGAAGGACGAGAGAGGACCAGGCCTGGGACATTATTTTATGTTTTGGCTTTTATTTGTGCGCGTCAGTCGCCGTGAGGGGCTGACGCGCTGTTTTGTATTTACTTTGAATATTAAAGTGGTTTTGATTGTGCGCCGGTTCCCGCCTCCTTCTTCCCGATGGATAGGGAGATTTGTTTATTACAATATGAAAAACCTTGATTATTCTGGTTAGTCACATTGTACTGCTATTATTTTGAACAATACTGTATGTATACAAATACAAGTGTTCATGATCTCCCACACAACTCTCTTTACTGTACACACAAAATTTTACTTTTTGCATTTCTAGTACAACCCTCTTTCCTAAGCTCACATATCCAAACCTCTTTGCCACATGCACTGGAAAAAGTTACATTTTCATATGAAAATGGCATCATGATTTTTCTTATAAAGTTAATATGTGTTTATTTTTTTACAGGAGGAAACAGCCGAGGTGTGATGAGGATTATATTCCAGGGGTGGTTCTAGACCACAGTAACTTAATGAGCCAGACAGGAGCCAATCGAAGTCTGCCGCCATTTTCATATGAAATTTCATGGGGACTGAGGCAATCACACCCCTAAAAAGGGCCTAAGGACACCCATGTGCCATAGAATACAAAAACATACTTTTATAAGGTGTTTAAACACAGTTGTGTGGCCACAGTGTGTGAAAACCCTAATGGTAAAATTGTTTATTGTTTTAGAATCACAAAAAATCTCTCTACAAGAAGCAGTTCCATACTATGACGTCATACTCAGGGAAAGCCCCGCCCATTTGAGATGCTCTCTGTCCTATTATCATATACACAGCTCTGAGTGAGAAGCAGTGTTGGGATGCACCAACAAGCATACGAGTCTCCATAGACCACTGAGGACAGGGTGGTTAACTTTTATTTTCGAAAGGAAAAATTGTGAAAAAAGGACTGAAAATTCCTATACGTTTGTTGGAACATTTTAAACCGGACTGCCAAACAAAGGGTCAGCTCGGCACTGGAGTTGTACGAAGATTGCTTCTGAAAAAGGGATCGTCATCAGCGCTTCTTTGGTCAAACATCCAGTCTCCAGACAAAGTAAGCATCACGCGTCATATTTTGTTTTGCTTCTTTGCTCTCTGTAAGGCTAATGTTGCTAAAGTTACCATCATCTCTGCCTGTTTTCACCAATGCTGCCTTCACATGCTACCAGAATAATTATGAATAGAAATGTGCTAGTTAAAAATTGCATTTGGAAGCAATGTGTGGTCAGTAACACCGTCACCACCAGTTAAACCGTAACACCATTATGCCCTTCAGTATAAGCTCTTGATGCTCCGCACTCTTCTGAAAAAAGAAATGGGAAGTAGCAGATCATTTTCATTTAAAGGGACAAACACAAAAACAGTGCGTTTTAGCTCATATCCTAAAAGTGGCAATTTCAACAAGCTTTAAAAAAAATGATCCGTAGGATATTTTGAGATAAAACTTAACATACACATGGGGGACATCAGAGAACAATAAAAAAAAGTATCAATGCATTCTATGGCACATTTAAGAACTATATTTATTTTATGGACTAAGTCCTCTGACACTTTATGAAGTTATATTAGGTCACACCTAATATTACACCTACACCTGATACAAGTTGATTCATATTTTTCGTCAGTGAAATTAACA
>NC_068388.1:29456078-29483059 GCF_023724105.1 Carassius gibelio | reverse complement strand
CATGCTTAAACCTACTGGCGGTTCTAATTACACACACATAGTATCTTTTATTATTTAAATGATTTCAAATATCAGTATTCAACACTTTATGTTTAATATATCAAAACATTGTTTATGCATTTAAAACTGCAGGTTAAATGCATTAATGTCCTGCACTAAACCATGAATAAACATCTTTCAAGTAATTTCTGTGCTGATTTCATTTATTTGATAACACAAATGTCACATTCTAATTCACTAATTAAATGCAAGATAAAAAAAAAAAGCTTTAAAAAAATTACAAAAATGTCCATTTAATGTCAAAATAACTTTTAACTTATTGGAAAAGATTAATTTATCTCAATATGAACCAACCACACAAAATATAAAGACTATATAGATAATAACAGACTCAAAAACATATTTATCACCATCAATAAAATCCCAGAAAATATCGAGATTATCGAATATTACAGACCACGTGCATGTACAGGTGTGCACATAATTTTTTCAGCCTGGTTATAAGAGAACCTGAAGATTTGTTTTGGTCCTCACACTGCATTGGTCCTCACACAATTCCACTCCTTGCGCCCCACTGCTCTGCATATTTTGCAGTTTCTCTTTGTTAACACACCTGTTTCAGATAATCAGCTCATGAGAAGTGAGCTCCGTGCATGAACTGTGTTCCTATTGTTCATAGCTCCCTATTCCCTTAGCAGGGGAAATCTGTTAAAGTTTACCTCACTTAGAACATTCACTGTGCTGCGCAACGATTTTACACATGGACAACTGTGACATCATACCTCTGTAAATCAATACAATTTAAATTCACATCTTGCACACTTCAATGCACTTTGATTGGAACATATACATTCGCTTCCAACTGGAATCATGGCGGAATATCCTGTAATGTCCACTTCTCAGGGCACTTACGTTTGAATAGAACAAACATCTGAAGCGCTAAGAGAAACGTTCGAAATGGGCAGAACAGTTGGGCTGGAGGACTGGAATTGAGAACCGCTAATATACAGTGACCCAGTACATCAGGGGCGTAGCCATCTTTTCAGAAGTGAGGGGGACAGAAATTATATATATATATATATATATATATATATATATATATATATATATATATATATATTATATATAACATTTCTGTAATCTATATAGCATACCAACAGTTTTTGAACTAGATATTTTGTTTTTAAAGAAGTCTCTTCTGCTCACCAAGCCTGCATTTATTTGATCAAAAGTACAGCAAGAACAGTAATAATGTGAAATATTTTTATATATAAAATAACTTTTTTTCCTATTTGAATTTATTTTAAAATGTAATTTATTTGTGTGATCAAAGCTGTATTTTCAGCATTTTTACTCCAGTCTTCAGTGTCACATTCTTCAGAAATCATTCTAATATGCTGATTTGCTGATTATAAATATTTAAAACATGAGGTTTTTTTTCAGTATTCTTTGATGAATATAAGGATCCAAAGATCAGCATTTATGTGAAATAAAAAGCTTTTGCAACATAATACACTATATCTCTTAAAAGCTTTGGATGGGTTAAATGCAGAGCACGAATTCTGAGTATGGGTCACCATACTTTGAATTGATCAAAAGTGATGATAAAGTAATATTTTTCAAAAGATTTCTATTTCAAAATAAATGCTGTTCATCTGAACTTTCTATTGATCAAAGAAACCTGAAAAAATAATCCACTCCGCTGGTTTAAACATTATCATAATGTGTGTTTTTTTTTTTTTTTTTTTTTTTGAGAAGCAAATCATAATATCAGAATTATTTCTGAAGGATCGTGTGACTGGAGTAATGATACAAAAAAATACATTTTAAAATATATCCAAATAGAAAACAGTTAATTTAAATAGGTTAGTAAAAATATTTCAATTTTTTTCTGTGTTGCTTTACTTTGGATCAAATAAATGCAGGCTTGATGAACAGAAGAGACTTATTTAAAAATATATTAACAAGTTTACAGTTCAAAAACTTTTGACTGGTGGATACTAGGCAACTAAAAATTTTCTCAAATTACTAGCTTTTAATTGGCTTAGAAATCTATAACTACTGGACAATAACAAATAATAATGATTTGTTTATATACTACAAACAAACTTTTTTATCAAATAATAAGGCAGAATAGTTTCTATTCTGTAATAAATGCTATGTCAATTGGTACTGCATTGTTACTTTATTTATTCTGCTGGAGATTACTTGAAAAACCATATATTGTTGCAATCGTATGTTTAATGTCTTCCTGTTTGCAAAAGTTTCTGGGCTTTTTTGCTGTGTAAAAACTGTTTTCATACAGCAATAGCTGGACGCTTTTGCCCATATTAGGATCTTCCTGAAATGGCATTCTGCGCAATGCCCTCCGTGAGTATGAATGAAACGCACACTGCAGGAGAGTTTGCGCTCTGTGATATTCATCTCGCTGTATTCTGGCTCCGAATTAAATATCAAATCATATGCAGACTATCCAGGTCTCTTTGAGTTTAAATCTGTATTTATTCCCACCAGCTCTTGAAAACCTCTATGAGAACAAACTTGACTGAAAAAGTGCGGGGGATGAGTTTCCATGATATTAAAAGTGGGGGGACACGTCCCCGCATAATCTACGCCCCTGCAGTACATATTACTATCAAAAATTAATACATAATAGTTATAATATTATTTCACTTTATTTAGCTATATAAAAACAAAAAACTAGGCTATAAAATTCTAGTAGATAAACTAAATAATAATAAAAAAAAGGTAGTCGTAATATTAAATACAAATAGGCTACATTTCTTTTATAGAAAACTTATTCATAAAGGGACACTTATTGTGAGTATATTTAAACCTTACTAACTGAAACAATTATTCCAATGTTTCTTTAAAAAAAAAAAAAAAACTTCCTTTGTCTCTATACATAAAAATAAAAGTGCTTAAGAAAGAATGCCACCACTTAATAGTGTTGATGACAGCAATTACATTTACATTAACCGATAATTTGGACATCTCTAGCATTAATAGCTGATATTTACACCTAAAGCATAGAAAGAAATATAATCCATTTTAATGAATAAGACCCATACTTAATTTAGTAAAACTTTAAAAAAGATTGTTAAACACATTTTCAAATCCATTTACTCTTCATGACTGATGTAACAATGGTTTTTCGCCATCAAAACAATGGGCTTTTCAAATGACTTAGGAACATGCTGTTATACAGCTGAGTCGTGTCTTGAATTCCAAGTCAGTTAACCACTGCACATTTCACTTTATACTGTAGTAGTTAAAATCTAACAAACTCTTGGTGATTTTTCTGTTTCTGATAATAGCCTAGTGGTAAATATATTTTTAATGCATATATTTTTTTATATTTTATTATTTCCTATCTTTTATATTAACAGTTACAAAACATAAATAAAAAACATGTTCACACTGCTTCAAAATAACTGTACCACATCACAATAAATTACGTCGTCTTTTAAAACAGACTAAATAAATAAATACATGCCTCTGGTTGCTGCTTTTATTTCAAAGGCATTTTATGTACTTTAAAGGCTTACATTTATGTAAGTTGCTATTTAACTGTGAAAATGTACAAATCCTGATTGTTCATACTTTATTTATCACCTGCTGGAGATTAGCCTACTTGAAAACCATGTATTGTTGCAATCGTATGTTTAATTTCTACGTGTTTGCAAAAGTTTCTGGGCTTTTTTGCTGTGTAAAAACTGTTTTCATACAGCAATAGCTGGACGCTTTTGCCCATATTAGGATCTTCCTGAAATGGCATTCTGCGCAATGCCCTCCGTGAGTATGAATGAAACGCACACTGCAGGAGAGTTTGCGCTCTGTGATATTCATCTCGCTGTATTCTGGCTCCGAATTAAATATCAAATCATATGCAGACTATCCAGGTCTCTTTGAGTTTAAATCTGTATTTATTCCCACCAGCTCTTGAAAACCTCTATGAGAACAAACTTAACTGAAAAAGTGCGGGGGATGAGTTTCCATGATATTAAAAGTGGGGGGACACGTCCCCGCATAATCTACGCCCCTGCAGTACATATTACTATCAAAAATTAATACATAATAGTTATAATATTATTTCACTTTATTTAGTTTTATATATATATATATATATATGTATACAATTATAGTAGATAAACTAAACAATAGTGTGAGATATTATAAAAAAATAAAAGCTAGTCGTAGTATTAAATACAAATAGGCTACATTTATTTTATAGAAAACTTAAAAATAAAATGCTAATATTTACTGCTTTCTTTGTCTGCCTCTTTAAGGAGATTTATGTATTACCCAATTTTAAATAACTTTGAATAAAAGCTCTAAAGAAAAAATATAAAATAAAAGCGTTTTTATCATATTCAAACTTGTATCTTATTCAAACTATTCAGCAGGCATTCACTGTGGCATGTTGCCTGAAAGTATAAGTAAGAGCGTCAGTGGATGAATGTCATAGTTTTGCATTGTGCTTTAAAAACGGCATGGGATACACTAGATTTATGTATTAATGTTGAAAATAAAACTTATATAGTGCAGTTTGTGATCTAAAATGGTAGGCTAATTGTGTATTAACATTGTCAGAACATATTTAATGGATCTTTTTTTTTTTTTTTTTTTTTTTGGTTATGGACCATTTATGTGCACCCCTGTATATAAACACAATTGAACTGATATTTGCAGAACATTTTTTAACCCCAAAAATATCGAACAATAAATAAGTTGCATCAACACTTTTAAAAGCTTATTTCCATAGAGTTTTATTGCTGCAAGCTTGGAAAACGAAGAATATAATTACAAAAGTTCCACAAAAAATGTTTGAAATACTGAAAAAGACGATCTTTCCCTTTCACATTCAAGTGAAGTCCATCTGGACGGAACATTTCAGAACATATACATCCTCCAGACACAAATGCTCTCCACGTTCGCAAAAAAAAAACAACATTGTCCATCTCACTAGACCATCTTTCCAACAATATATTGCATCGCTTCACTGTATGTTTAGTTTGCTTGTCATCAACATAACGAGGCAAAACAGAACAAATAGCGAAATACAGTTTGTACTTAAAAGAGTGACGAAGGCGTTCCACAAGCAATGCCATTCGGTTAACGATGGTTTCTGCTGAAACCCCACTAGCGACATCATTTGTCCCAATGTGAATGATTAACAAGGCATCCCCATTTACTCTTGTCAGATGATAAACGTGCTGTTGTGCTGAACGGACCAGAGTAGTTCCAGGATGAACCCAACAATATGCGCCCTCACAGTATTGGTCCAAACCACGGCACATGGAATCCGTCAAGAAGCAAACATTCAGACCTGCAAGAAACAAAACCATTGTCACAACTAAATAACCCATGGGTCAAAAAACAAGAACATTTATTTAGTCAACAAACATACCTTTAGGTACAACGAAGTCTTTCTTCCCAAACCTGGAAACAACCATGTTGCTTTCTGTGCCAACAAAATAAATACAGTATAAAGATTAAAATCTACAAATATAAAGATTAATACACTCGGTACACATACAATAAAAACATTGTTCCGTTCTAAAAAAAATTACTTCTCACCACTTTTCTCCATTTTACACAGACTTCAACAAACAGTCCAACTGAGTGCCAGAACCGTCATTCTCAGCAGTTTAAATAAAAGGTTACATTGACGTCACTTACCCTCCAAAACACGCCCCCTCACCTGGCAAAATAACCTGTTCTGCTGAACCCCTCAGTTGCTCCCAGGGCGCAGGATCTATAGCTGCCCACTAATCTGTGTATGTGTTCACGGTGTGTTCACTTCTCACTACTGTGTGTGTGTACTTGGATAACTTAAATGCAGACCAATTCCGAGTATGGGCTACCAAACTAGCATAGTTTTTGTAAATCTTTATTTAAAAACATCCAATCATGCCACTATAATATTATAAATATCTACTAGCTTGACTTGTCAATTCAACACATTAATAAACAAGATATAGGATTTTACCACAAAATTCAACATATTGACATTACAGCTACAAAATCACGTTTCAGTGCTTAAAGTCCATTTATTTCTTTCCATAGCTCTCACCAATCAATAAAAAATATAGCTACCTCTGATTTTTTGGATTTAAATAATACTAACACAACTCTTTATAGATCACTAAATATTTATTTAACTATTGTATATCATTTAAATAAATAAATATATAGTTTCAATAAATCATTGAAAAAAAATTGACCAGGTTCCACAAAAAATAATTATATATAGCCTACTTTTATTATTTTTTTATTTTAGGATAATAATGAATATACAGCACCTTGTACATTTCTATAAATAAAACAAAAGACACTTCTGTCACTGACTTTAACTGATTAAATCATACACACAACACATTCTTATATAACCTTATATTGAAAGCACTTTTGTCCTGTATTTTGTTTTTAATACACACCAACAAATACTTAAACACAAATATAATAAAATATAGATAAATAAATATATAAAACATTCAACAATTATAGTCAATTTTGACTGTACTTAAACCATAAATGTTTGAGTTCAAAATGTTAAATTAAATAAATTAATAATATTTTACACTTCTACCATCCAATTACAAATCAATCTTCACAAAAAATATCCATAATAAGATTGTTCTATAATGCAAAACTCTTGACTCATTATTAGCCTCCTAATCACATAATGAATTTTCACATATTCGTTTTCTCTTTTAGTTATACAGTACAGCCATATTGTGTCATTGTTATTTCCATACACTTTAAAGTCTGTTAACATTGTCATATTTCACGTATTGGCTGAAATATATATATATTCATAAAGGGACACTTATTGTGAGCATATTTAAACCTTACTAATTGAACAATTATTCCAATGTTTCTTAAAAAAAAAAAAACCTTCCTTTGTCTCTATACATAAAAATAAAAGTGCTTAAGAAAGAATGCCACCACTTAATAGTGTTGATGACAGCAATTACATTTACATTAACCGATAATTTGGACATCTCTAGCATTAATAGCTGATATTTACACCTAAAGCATACAAAGAAATATAATCCATTTTAATGAATAAGACCCATACTTAATTTAGTAAAACTTTAAAAAAGATTGTTAAACACATTTTCAAATCCATTTACTCTTCATGACTGATGTAACAATGGTTTTTCGCCATCAAAACAATGGGCTTTTCAAATGACTTAGGAACATGCTGTTATACAGCTGAGTCGTGTCTTGAATTCCAAGTCAGTTAACCACTGCACATTTCACTTTATACTGTAGTAGTTAAAATCTAACAAACTCTTGGTGATTTTTCTGTTTCTGATAATAGCCTATTGGTAAATATATTTTTAATGCATATATATTTTTAATATTTTATTATTTCCTATCTTTTATATTAACAGTTACAAAACATAAATAAAAAACATGTTCACACTGCTATAAAGGACTGTACCACATCACAATAAATTATGTCGTCTTTTAAAACAGACTAAATAAATAAATACATGCCTCAGGTTGCTGCTTTTATTTCAAAGGCATTTTATGTACTTTAAAGGCTTACATTTATGTAAGTTGCTATTTAAATGTGAAAATGTACAAATCCTGATATTAACAATGCCTCTTATTTAAACAAATCCATGTTTTGTGTACCAAACTTCTTACACACACACACACACACACACACACACATATATACATTACCTAGAACATATTTATTCAACTTATGTTCACTCATTTCCATTGCACATTAATAATCGACTGCAATGATATCTATAAATCGATACTTTTACATCATCGAGTATTTTGCTAAGAAAAAAACTTCATAACACCACCTAGACAGCACACATACATTACGTGAACTCTAATATTACTGTTTCACCCCTGATATCCACTGCACATGTCTGCGGCGCTTCACGGCTCCAACGCGGCTACCTGAGCTGATGGAGACCATTCTAGCCCACTTCGCTATAAATAGGCTCTAAGTCAAGTTTCAAGTCAAGTCAAGTTTATTTATATATAGCCCTTTAAAACAACATAAATGCTGACCAAAGTGCTGCACAACATACCAAACAAAACATCCATTGTGCAATACAATTTAAAGACCAATAATAAAATATGAAAAGAAAGCAAAACAAAAATAATACAATTAAGACCGGAAACATCATGCAATTTAAAACAATATTTAAGACTAAAAAAATAATATTAATTTAATAATTAATATCAAATTGCACATATGCCTGAGAAAAAAAATAAGTTTTCTAATCTAGTCTTTTTTGACACACGCAGCGTCAGAACTGCACAGTAAATACAAAATAGAAGTCACGTACATTTCAAATTAAACACACTGTGCAATCTCTCAATCTATTTCATATTACTATATTTTTGCTAGAAGACCACAAATGGATGACAAGAGGTTCATTCACAAATTTGAAAACCTCACAATATTAGACCATATGGCACCACAGATCCATTTTTCAAGGACAATTAAAAAAGTATTGTGGAGTTTAATTGCATGAGTTGTAGGAGTGGAATAAACTGAATTAAACATGACAAAACATTAACATTCAGCCAACCATGTTAGAACACACAAAAATCAAGAAAAAAAAATGTTGAACCAGACTGTGTTGGACAGTCAAATCACGTGGTCTTGCGAATCCTACCACTGCGCTTCTGATCCGCTTCTGGTGTGAGTTGACAATGTGTGGAGAACAAAAAAAAACCTAATCGGAGCTATAACACACCCCAGACATGTGCCGTGGAAATCAGAGGACATACTTCCTCTGCAGAACGTATGCGTTGCGTATTTTTTTTTACGCACCCATGTTAACGGCCTTCACACTGCACGCGGTTGCGGCCCTTCAGTGAGTTTCAGGAGCGGTGCATTTGCTGCAGTGCAGCTACATACCGAGTCTATTTTTGCTGTGCTGCACGCACTGAATTAAAGTGACACTGAATTTTTCACGGTAAAAATCAACATGGATTGACACGGAAATGCAGTAATTTCACAATAAATGTATACTTATTAAATCCACTGTGTTTCACACGCAACACATGAGATTATTGGCTAGGTTTAAAACAAGAAAAGGAGTTCGTTTAGATAAAGAAGGCAACATAATATATACACTTTAATGGAAGCAAAATAAATAAATAAGTACATTAAGACCCGTGGGATCGCTTGTAATAAATATTTAAATGCAAAAGGCGAGAGTTGACTGTTTCCCTGTTTTAATATTTAAATATTTGCGATATCCTAACAAGAAAAGTAGCCTATTTGTTGTTTTTAAATGTTTTGCCGCTTGCTTAAGCAGATGCGTTTTCTTAAAGACAAATTTTCAGTTGGCATACACTAAAATATTGAATTGCATATTACGTTGAAAAATTATAACAATTAAGTTGAAAAAATCTAGAATTCTTACACTTCACAAAACATAATGTCCCTTAAAATAAATTCAAATAAATATAACTATGTAGCACAGAATATAATACTGTGCTTGACAATGTCTTCATCTTCACCATCTACAAACAAAACCTGTGACGCAACACATATTCGTCCTTTTCATTGGCTCTATTTCTTAGTAAGCCTACCTTGTTCCAATTTGCATACTGTACCCAATTTATAGCACCTCTCACAAAGACAACTTATTCATTCTACAAGCAACATCGTCTCAAGAAAAACCTTTACCAACCACTTATCAAGGTAAGCGTTCTTCATCTTACACATAATACATCCCAAAACCAATTATACTTCCAACTACTTTTCAAGAAAATATATTCTTATATTTATTTGCGCTATTGCCAAAGGCAATACTGCTAACAATACACCATATCAACATAACTATTTTTATACTTTCATAACGTATTTACCCTCTGCACATTGTTCCTAAGTTAGCAAACAATGTACTCAATTATACATACTATTACCACGATTATCGTGACAAGATTGACTCTTTATTTTTAAGACATATTATTTATTTTATTTACTATACATTGTGCAAACTCCTACCATTCAAACAAGTTAAGAGCCACCATTCCATTTTCCAACCGCTTGCATTTCACACACATTTACATAAATTAATTCCTCCTGCTCCCCATTTTCTTTTAATCCAGTTATTACTGTGCTCACACAATTTATGTTTTGCGCTTATACTTTCCTAATGCTAACAATTGCTCAAGTAAATACTCACCAAAATTTCTTCTTTTTCCCATTTACCACAATGTCTATTTTAACTACACCATAACTGCCTTTTCCCCACAAATATTTATCACGCGTCTGCATCTATGCCTATTGCATCTTTTCTTGCCTTTTTTTTTTTTAACTACGCACATAAATGCCATTACAAATAAAATGCCTTACAAAAAAAACTTTACCTCTAACATGGACCAACTTTTGGGTGAGTAAATTAGTTTGTTAACTCTAACAGCTGAGTTAATCCATATTTAACACAAAATCTCATTAAAACAATCCAGCATTTGCTGGAGTGTACCTATACACTTCCACAAATATTACCATATCTATTGTCTATTACTTGTATAATATTCATGATATACTTTCTTCCAGATTATGGCTTCCTACACCTCACCATCAAAAATACCCAAAAAACACCACCCTGAGACTGAATCAATTCATGACCGCCTTCAACTGATTGCTGTAAGCCATATTCTTTATTACCTTTGTTTATTCAACTAATATTAACCTACTACATAGCCTACATACAAATTCCACCATTACCACCCATACTATTTTAACACAGTATTTTCTTTGCCATTTCTATAGTACAAATGCCAAGATCCATCTGTCAACCCCATCGAAACTGCACAGCAACTTTGTAATCTAGGCACTGAAATCATGAAAATCATGTCACGCTGGCACAACCAAAACAAGGCTCTCCAGCAATGTGTCACTACACTTCGTTCAGAGCTACAAGACACAAAAAAAAACTCTCAGAAGCCCTAACTTCTGCAGAAATCAATGCTGCTGCCCAATGCTTTTTCAAAGATGGTAATTATACTTCTCACTTCCTAATTTGTTCTCATTCATGTTACCTTTTCTATACATTTGTTCTCTACAATGGCAATTAAACCTACATGTTTCCTTTTACAGAACAATGTGACATGTCCACACAGACGGAGCATGCCCCTTCAACACTAGCTGAACACTTACCTGAGAATAACAGCAAACTAGGTAAAAACCACTCCCACTCCAATATACTATAATTCATTACACATATCCTTTACTACAGTATATCTCTTCAATCACATACTTATAACTTCCTCTTTTCCTTTTTACAGAAATACAAGTTGCAACAAAGTCTTCTCCAAAACCAAATAAAGATCTACAGAATGCTTAACCATACACTCATTATATTGTGTCTACACTTTTAATGCTTCACTGTATTTTACTTTTGAAACTACACATTTTTATCCATCCATTTACTCTTAAACCACATTATTTTCTTTTAGCTCTTCTTTATAAAACTTTTTAAAATACAATTCAACATACTATATGCATATTGCACCTTTATAATTTATAATTGTTTGTGTTCTTATACTTTGTATTTTATACAATAAAAAATTTTCTCAGACTTACAATTTTCATTAAATACAAAAAAATATAACAATCGACACTCCCACAAAACAAGTAGATTACTTAACCTGCCTTTGTAACACAGGTCAACTATTTATTATGCAACAAATCTACTCTTATTAAAAAAATGTCATGGTAAAACATTGAGAAATTAAATTGCCAGAGCATTAAAGGCATTTTCACTGATGTTAACATCACTATTAATTTAAATAATAAAAATATAACACAATAATTATCTTATGTTTAAAGCATAATGCTAAACAAAACTTTTAATAAATAACAAATTATTTTACATAAACATTCTTAGAATGCCATACTTCAACTAACATTTCAAGTTGAAATACCAAAACTGACCACTAGTCAAATTAAAGGATGATAAATATTTTTATAATAATAAACTAATACCTAAAATAAATTTATATACACTTTGCTGAAACTACAATATTATTGAATAATTTCACAAATGCATCAAGAAAATTAAGATCATTTCAATTTTACCAACACGTACAATACGGTTTCCATTCTTTTAGATTGTAATACATTATCTAACTTTACCTAAGAATGAACATTTCTTTATTTCTTAATTTTTTTCCAGTATTGGAAAAATTTGTTTTAGTAATTACAAATATTCATGTCAATTTATGCTACATTAACTAATGTAGTTTAACTATCCATTTACAAATACTAATGTAATAAAAAAAAAAATAACAATACAACCAAAATATTAAGAATCATGTAGCTATACTGATCATGTTCACTAATGTTAGCAACTACAACCTTTATATAATATGTTAAAACCTCTATATTCTGGGTGTATGTGTATTTGTGTGTGTATGAGAAAGGAGAAAAAAATCTGTTTTTAATATTTGACTTCACTGCAAACTGCAATATTTATTTAACTGCTTATACATCAAATCGTTAAAATTATTTAAAAGACCTCGTACAACTTTACTTTTTTTTTTTACATTACTTAATACATTCATAAATTGAACTAACAATACAAATTATATAATTTACAATATTTTTTTTGTTCTGGCAACAATGTATATTTTGTACATACAACATGTGAACTAATGCATATTCCTCACAGGGAAAGTACACTATACACACCAAACTTTGTCTATATGATGCCATCGAGGAACTTAAATTGCGAATGGATCTCGGTTAGCTAGAACAGTTTTGCAGTGGTAATTTTTTGAAAAAACAGTCAAAAGAGAAACAATCTTTGTCTTGTATTTTTAAATTGCAGCGTTGATTTAGTAAACGAGATTCTGAGGAAATATGCATAGTTTTACAACTCTACAGCCCTGTCTGATTAAAAGAAAATAAAAAAACTGTCAGACATCTGATCTCAATCTGTCACTATGTGAGATAAAGAATGTGTGCTGATAGAGCACACATTCTTTATCTCAAAAAAAAAAAAAAAAAAATTCTAAATTCTAAAAATACTTATTTGTGCAGCAAATAATATTTTGATACTGACCTCTGACACCATGTGAAATAATATTTATCTGAATTTAAATAATCTCATGGATGTAACAGTTAAACTGTTCATCTCACAGATGAAGACTAAGCTGTAATGCAAGCAGAACTATTTCACAAATACTTATAGGTCAATAAAATCATAACAAAACACTTTTAAATTATTTAAGGATCTGGTAACACTTTAAAATAATGTCTCATTTGTTAACATTAGTAAATGCATTGGTACATTGGTAACACTTCATAATAGCTGCACTCCTTAGCTAAGCATTAGTAAATAATTAGTTCATGCTTTATATAGCCTTCTCCCAAATTTAATAGTCACTAGTAAGCACCTTATAAATACAGCTATAATTAAATTGTTCATGGTTTATATATGGTTTGTAATATTCCTAAAAAAATACAAAAATAAAATCAACAAACACAACACAGATTGATACAGAACTCAAAAATATTTATTCATAGATATATGTATTTATAGATGCAATAAAAGGAAACTGTACACTTGAATATATATATATATATATATATATATAATGGCTCCTACTATATATATATATATATATATATATATATATATATATATATATATATATATATATATATATATATATATATATATATATATATATATATATATAGTAGGAGCCATTTTGGGGATAATAAAGGTTTTGTCCACTGGGTGGTGCTGTGGCTAGTGGATTCTAGTTGTATGGGGTCCATTAGGTATGGCTTTGTGTGTACATGTGAGCAAGGAGAGGCCACAAGCTTTTGAAATCATGTTTAATGGAGCTCAAGTAATAAAGAAAGACATTTGTTATGCATGTACATATTTTTATATATATTGTTTTATTTTTTTTTCAAGTGTACAGCTGTACAGTTCATTTTATGCAAAATATTTCTGTTCTGCATCCCTCTGTATTAGATGAGCTCACAAAAATAGATAGCTGGCAATTACTAAATGTTTTATAAAAACCAGACTTTATCATGAATTACAGCAGGAATATATGTCAATAAAGCAACTACTATCATGTGTCTAAATAATAAGATTTATATATTTACAATAAAATAATTCCTCATAATTAATTTCACTTTTTTAATGATCTCATGAACCACTGACAACTCCTTAATAACTGGTTTGTAAATAATGTAATAATTTATAAATTATAAATTGATCCTTAAAGTATGCAAATACAATGATTAAACTTTTTAGATATGCTCAATAACAAAATATTTATAGCTGTATTTATGAACTGCTTAATAATGCCTATTAAAGAAGTGTTATGCTTTTTCACTTTTTCAACTTTAGTTAGTCTGTAATGTTGCTGTTTCAGCATAAACAAGTTCTACGAAGTTAAAAGCTCAAAGTACAATTCAAAAGGCCAAATTTTATTTAACAAAAATCACTTTTTAAAAACTACAATGAACAAATTGTTTGGACTACAACAAATATTTTCCGAGATTTATGATATTACAAATATTGAAGAATGGAATAAGGCTTGGTTAATCTGCACTAGACAAGCCAACGAGTGTGATATATAAGTAGTTGTTCATGAAGGCTGGAAGAAAAAAAAAAACTCCTTATATTCAGGTGTGTAGAATTATTAAGCATTTTTTCCTTTACTGATAAAATGGGCCAAAAAAAGAGGTTTAACTCAGACTGAAAAATCCAAAATTATTAGATCTCCATGAGAAATAATCAAAATTAGAGCATTACAGTAATCGCAAAGTAAAGACATGACCACTGGACAGCAAAATGCTTACTGGGTCAGAAAGGTCAGAAAAAAACAGGTGGAGAAGAACAGAAAAACATTAAATGCAAAAGAATTAAGGATTAAACTGAATAATTCGGTGTGACACTATAAGGGAGCATTGAGGCTACAGTGCCACCATTTTCCAGAACTGCAACTTTCCTGGAGTCTCCAGAATTACAAGGTGTCAGGTTCTGAGAGACGTAAAAGATGCCAAAAAATGACTTAATTACAATACCATGACATATTGTGAAATACTATATATGAAGACTTTACATATATAGGCTTTATGATCAGATTTCATAATCTGGGAGGGTTTTGAGTGGCTCTTGAAGGACTAGCATCACCTCCACTTGTACGACGGTTTGAAGAATATATCTTCCAGTTCCAGATATGGTTTGGAATTGGTAAAATGTGCTTGGAAAAATGCCAAAACATTGTTTTATTGTGACTTTTTTCCAAGCACATTTTAACAATTCAAAACCATATCAATCTTAATAACTACCATTAATTTTTTATTTAATCATTTATGAGTCATAATATTGTCAGTGAAAGCTGGAAGAGAAAAACTTCTTAGATTCAGGTGTGCATAATTATTAGGCATGTTTTCTTTTACAGATTAAATAAGCCAAAAACGAGTTTTAACTCATACTAAAGTCAAAAATTATATAATCACCATGAGAAATATCAAAAACTAATGTAATACAGAAATTGCAAAGTTTAGACATGACCATTGGACAAAAGATGATGATTGGGTCAGCTGTGGCCTAATGGTTAGAGAGTTGCACTTGTAACTTGAAGGTCGCAGGTTCAAGTTTTGTTGCTGATGGGATTTGTAGGTGGGAGGGATTGAATGATCAAAAAATTCTGACTGGGTCAGCAGGATCAGTAAAGAAAAAACAAGTGAAAAAATGACAAAAAGTATTAAGAATTAATAGCTATTTCACAATAAGAGATGGAATAAAAAGGAGGTCCTAAATACTGGAACTGGAACATATATTCTTCAAACCGTCGCATTAAAATAAATAAATTATATATATTGTTCTGTGTACATGATTTCAAAGTCTAAATGGGTCGGATTAACCCTTTAACTGCCGTATCCCTTAAATCTTGATTGCCAGAGGGTTACTGTAAATGCTTATGCCCGCTGGGCACAGTTTTCCCGATGCCACCAGGGTGGCGTTCGCAATGATGGCTTGAGCCCGCCATCGCTGCTTGCAGCTATATTTATTATTATTATTTTTTTTTTTTTCCAACGTCTCGGGGGCTTTTGGGGCCCTTAACATGCTTAAAAAGTCTTGAAAATTGGCACACACATTGGAACCTGCGGCCATTAGGGCCGGGCAGAGACTGATACACGGGCGTGGCACAGGGGCTCTACAGCGCCCCCTGGAATGCTGAGGGCCATATATCATACATACTTGCACGTAGACGCACGAAACTCGGTACACATATAGAACTCATCAATACAAACAACTTTCGAATTGCATATCATAGGCTCCGCCCAACAGGAAGTTGGCTATTTGGGGTTTATTATTCATATTTGTCGTCAAAGTTGTGGGGGCTTTTGGGGTCCTTAACATACTCAAAAACTCTTGAAAGTTTGCGCACACTTTGGAATCTGTGGCCTTAAGGAGCCTGCAGAGGCTGGGACCCGGGCGTGCCACAGGGGCTCTACAGCGCCCCCTGGAACACAGTCATAAATGTTGATGTATAGCTCACACATACTTGCACGTATTAATATGAAACTCAGTACACATATAGATCTCATCGTGCCGAACAACCTGCGTATTGCATGTTATAGGCTCCGCCCAACAGGAAGTCAGCTATTTAGAGTTATGTAAAAAGCGTATGCTCTGGAATTTGAAATACTTGTCATAGGTTTTTTACTCGATTGCCGCCAAACTCGGTCAACATGATCTCAAGGCACTGGGGATGAAAAATTGCCAGGGGATTTTTGATATCTCAAACGGTTTGCTCGTGGCGAGGCGTTGAAATTATGGCGAGAAATGAGAAACAGGAAGTGTCTAATACCATCCACATACATTTCCTGATTTCAATCAAACTTCATCAGATTATTCTTTGTATGATGTCGATCGCATATATGTGACTATTAGGAGTCAAAGTTATAGCGCCACCAACTGGCAGCAGGAAGTGTGTCATTTTCAAAATGCTTTGTATTCAGCATCTTATTTTTACTCGATTTGCTTCAAACTTCCTCAGAATAATGTTAAAACACAGCCTATATTAATCTGCTAGGGGGATATTGATATCTAAAAATATTGTTGCCGTGGCAACATGTCAAACTTGAATACTTCTCAGGTGATTTTGAGGCATATAACATACTTAGAATTTCATGAAATTCAGAACACATATCAGTATTTATGATAACTAGACACTGGCAAAAGTTCATAAGAGGGCGTGGAAGAGGCACTCTATAGCGCCACCTTTTGTCAAAAGTGGGGGGGTTAGTTTTAGCTACAGACACCAAACTCAGTACAAAAATTGTTCTTATCAAGACGGACAACTTTCTAATTAACAGTCATCAGCTACGATCAACAGGAAGTCAGCTATTTTGATTTGAATGTGGATTGTTTTTTACATTTAGCTGTGAATTAATGCATACTGCTCAGAGGAGAGTAACACTATACACACCAAACTTTGTCTACATGATGCCAAAACATTTTAAACAACTTAAATTGCCAAAGGATTTTGGATAGCTTGAACAGTTTTGTCGTGGTGATTTTTTTAAATGACAGTAAAAATGGAATTATTAATTGTCCTGCATTTTTAAATTCCAAACACTTCAAAACCTTTTTTCATACAAAAAAAAAGTCATTCTGAGTAAATATGGATAGTTTCACGACTTTACAACACTGTATGGATAACAGAAAATTAAAAAACTGTCAGACATCTCATCTCACTCTGTCCCTCTGTTTGAGTATTATGTGCTGAGACTTACATTGTCTGAGAGAAAATGCGCCCCTACAGGTTCAATTCCTTAAAGGGAAATTCGACTGAAAGGGAGGAGACTCTCTTTTAGTTTCATTTTTAAATCGGTTAAAATACAAATGAATACTTAGATTTAATTCACACTGACAAGCTAAACCAACATATATGATTATTATCAGGTCAGGGCTCATTAATAATTGATGTGTGGTCAGTGATACGTGAGAAACACGAGAGATGAATCACGCTCTGAGCAGGAGCTTGTGGAATGACGAGCTCAGAAAAACGAGTTTATTTTTGTTTTATAGCTTTAACAAATAAAATATTAAAGCGATATCACACAATTCACCAATTAGAACACACAAAGAGCTAAATTCAGATGTTTTTGAACTGTTTGTGTGAAAATGAAATATTCGCGGCTGCCTATCTGAAATCACTGCCTCCGATCAGCGCGCACAGTGTCACAAGTTCAAAACAAACGAATTTATTCTTGTTTAAGAGCTTTTTAAAATAAAATATTGCCATAAATGCACACAATACACCCATTATAACACAAGAGCTAAATGCAGGTGTTTGTGACCCGTTTAAGTGTGCAAGACTACTTGAAAACGCGACTGGCAGAATATCTCTCGAGCTGCAGGATTCTGCCTTTCGTCGTAAGAACGAACACATCAAGGACAAGATTATTTCAAAATACATAATAGCTTGGCGAATATAAACGAAAACAGCCACGTAGACATAAACTGTTGAGAAATAAATCTGAAGTTGATCTACTGGATATGAATATTAAGTGACCGCATATACCAGCTGCTTCTGTCTTCAATTTTAATCTATATAAAAAATTAAACTCATTCATCTTGGCTGCTTTTTTAATATGTGTACGTATTTATTTATTATTTTGCTCTAATAAGACTTAATCTATATTTAATTAAATCAATTACATTTTATTTTACATTTGATTTGTCCATTTTTGCATCTAAACGCCTAAAAACCTAAAACATGCTCTATTATACTATTGTTCTATTAAACTTGTATGTTAGATTATACACAGTTACAGTGGTCTATAATAAATATTAACAGGTTTTATTCAAGCTGTTTAGAATGAATGCAGTAGGCTAATTTTTTTAAATGTAAATCCAAAAAAAAAAAAAAAAAAAAAAGTTTAAATAAATAAAAAACATTGGAAAAGAATAACTGTTGTACTTTTTTATACATTTTGTATAATTTTATAGTTTATGCATTATAGTTATAAAAACAAATAAATTTAGCCACTCACATAGAAATCTTAGGCCTTATCCTTTTTTGACAGTTTTAGGGATTTTTAAAAATCCTAAAAAACCTTATTTGTGCTGCAAATAATAATTTCAAATTAATTTGATACTGACCTCTGACATCCTGTGACATGATATTTATTTGAATTTACATAATCTCATGGATGTAACAGTAAATCTGTTCAGCTCACAGATCAAGACTAAGCTGTAATGCAAGCAGAACTTTCACAAATGCTTGTAGGTCAATAAAATCATTACAAAACATTTAAAAATAATTTAAGGGATTTGATAACACTGTAAAATAATGTCTAATTTGTTAATATTAGCAAATGCATTGATAACACTTTATAATAACTGCACTCATTAGTAAATAGTCAGTTCATGCTTTATAAAGCCTTGTCCCAATATTAATAGTCAGTAGTAAGCAGTTTATAAATACAGCTATAAATAGCTCATTTATTAAAAAGGAGAGTAAAGGGTCAGTTATCTTCCTATGAAAAATAAAAAAAAAATAAAAATAAACAAACAACAACACTGATTGATACAGAACTCAGAAATGTTATTGTGGATTTATGATAAACTCAGCCTGTAAATGAATTCATTCTCCTCCAAGAAGACACAAGTAGTTCACACCAAACTTTTTTAACATGAAGCCATATACTGAAGATGTTAAATCGCGAATGGGTTTAGGATACCTTAAATGGTGTGGCCATAGAGATTTATTAAAGTAACATAAAAAAATACCATAGTTATTTTACTATATCTTTAAAAATTTTAATTCCAACTCTTCATAAATTTTTATATACCTAGAAGTCATCATTTGAAGGAAGCACAGTAAGTTTCATAGCTTTATCATTTTCAAGAGCCAGCATAAAATTAAAACTATCATAACATATAAATCAAGCTTGCAATTCTTAGTACCAATAATGGCCACCAGATGGAGCTATAGGATCACTTTTAAATAATTATTGTAGAAACAAGTATGATTTAAATCATTTATAGAAATCTTTCAAAGAAAAATAATATGAATTTTATGTATTTTACTGATAAAATGACCCTCACTTTATTAGAATAACAAGCTGAAGTATTGTGAACTGTATATTAAGAATAATTCTTTATGGACAGATAAGTTTTGAGTGACTCTTGAAGGATCAGCACCACATCCTCTTTTACCACTGTTTAAAGAATGTATCTTATAGTACAGGTGCGAATGAATTTTGGATAGCTTGAATGGTTTTGTCGTGGTGATTTTTTGAAATAACAGTAAAAAAGTAACCAGTAAATGTCTTTTATTTTTTTAAGTGCAGCTTCTAAACACTTCAAAAAAATGTACACATAGAAGACAAGTCATTCTTAGGAAATATGCATAGTTTCATGACTATACAACACTATATGGATGATAGAAAATTAAAAAACTATCATAGATCTGATGTCACTCTGTCCCTCTGTCACTGTGGGTAATGTGTGTGTGTGTGTTTGTGTGTGTGTTAAGTGAATTAGGTGTGAAACTCTCAGGGAGCATTTAGTCTCCAGTGCCAACATTTTACAGAACTGCCACTTTCCTGGAGTCTCAGAATTACAATGTGTCAGGTTCTGAGAAATCAAAGATTCCAAAAAATGATTTAATTAGAATACCATGAAGTATTGTGAAATACTATATATTAAGACTTTATATATAGGCTTCATGAACAGATTAGAGTGACTTGTGAAGGACCAGCACCACCTCCTCTTGTCCGATGGTTTGAGGAATATATCTTCCAGAATCCGGGATTAAGATTTAGGAGCTCATTTTTATTCCACCTCCTTTCCTGAAAGTCTGTCTTGCAGAATTGACTAAAAATTAATCTTCACATTAATTCCTAATTATTTTGCAATTATTTTTGTCAGTTCTTCTTGACCTGTTTTTTTTCTTCTTCTTCTTTTCTAACCTCATGACCCAGTCAGCATTTTTGTACAATGGTCAAGTCTTAACTTATCCATTTCTGTATTGCATTTGTGTTTGATATTTCTCATGGGTATTTCATAATTTTCGACTTTGAGTTAAAACAGTTTGAGTTAAAACTCTTTTTTAGCGCATTTCATCTGTAAAAGAAAACATGCCTAATGATTCTGCACACATGAATATAAGGAGTTTTTCTTTTAATCATAAATGATTAAATAAAAAATAATGGTAGTTATTAAGATTGATATGGTTTGGAATTGGTAAAATGTGCTTGGAAAAAAATCACAATAAAACAATGTTTTAATGTTTAAGTTTGGAATATTAACTGACATGAATGAATGCTATATAAATATTGTTCATGTTAACATAATGTTTATAAATGAAATCTTATTGTAAAGTGTTACTATATATATATATATATATATATATATATATATATATATATATATATATATATATACATATATACATATATACATATATATATATATATGTATTGTTATGTGAATGTGATTTTAAAGTCTAGATGATTCGGATTAACCCTTTAACCGCCATATCCTTTAAAACCTCACTGCCAGAGGGATATTGTGAATGCATGTGCCCGCTGGACACAGTTTACCTGATGCCACCGGGGTGGTGATGGCATTGGTGGCTTGAGCCCGCCATCGCTGCTTGCAGCTATATTTATTATTATTATTATTTTTTTCCAACGTCTCGGGGGCTTTTGGGGCCCTTAACGTGCTTAAAAAGTCTTGAAAATTGGCACACAGATTGGAACCTGCGGCCATTAGGGCCGGGCAGAGACTGATACACGGGCGTGGCACAGGGGCTCTACAGCGCCCCCTGGAATATGGAGGGCCATATATCATACATTCTTGCTCGTAGACGTATGAAACTCGGTACACATATAAATCTCATCAATCCAAACAACTTTTGTATTGCATATCATAGGCTCCGCCCAACAGGAAGTTGGCTATTTAGGGTTTAGTATTCAAATTTTTCGTCAAAGTTGTGGGGGCTTTTGGGGTCCTTAACATACTCAAAAACTCTTGAAAATTTGCGCACACTTTGGAATCTGTGGCCTTTAGGAGCCTGCAGAGGCTGGGACCCGGGCGTGGCACAGGGGCTCTACGGCGCCCCCTGGAACACAGTCAGAAATGTTGATGTATAGCTCACACATACTTGCACATATTCATATGAAACTCAGTACACATATAGATCTTATCGTGCCAAACAACTTTCGTATTGCATGTCATAGGCTCCGCCCATCAGGAAGTCAGCTATTTAGAGTTATGTAAAAAGCGCATGCTCTGGAATTTGAAATACTTGTCATAGGTTTTTTTCTCGATTGCCGCCAAACTCGGTCAACATGATCTCAAGACACTGGGGATGAAAAATTGCCAGGGGATTTTTGATATCTCGAACGGTTTGCTCGTGGCGAGGCGTTGAAATTATGGCGAGAAATGAGAAACAGGAAGTGTCTAATACCGTCCACATACATTTCCTGATTTTAATCAAACTTCATCAGATTATTCGTTGTATGATGTCGATCGCATATATGTGACTATTAGGAGTCAAAATTATAGCGCCACCAACTGGCAGAAGGAAGTGTGTCATTTTCAAAATGCTTTGAATTCAGCATCTTATTATTACTCGATTTGCTTCAAACTTCATCAGAATAATGTTAAAACACAGCCGATATAAATCTGCAAGGGGGATATTGATATCTAAAAAATTGTTGGCGTGGCAACATGTCAAACTGGAATACTTCTCAGGTGATTTTGAGGCATATAACATGCTTAGAATTTCATCAAACTCAGAACACATATCAGTATTTATGATAACTAGACACTGGCAAAAGTTCATAAGAGGGCGTGGAAGAGGCACTCTATAGCGCCACCTTTTGTCAAAAGTGGGGGGGTTAGTTTTAGCTACAGACACCAAACTCGGTAAAAAAATTGTTCTTATCAAGACGGACAACTTTCTAATTCACAGTCATCAGCTACGATCAACAGGAAGTCAGCTATTTTGATTTGATTGTGGATTTTTTTTTACATTTAGTTGTGAATTAATGCATACTGCTCAGAGGAGAGTAACACTATACACACCAAACTTTGTCTACATGATGCCAAAACATTTTAAACAACTTAAATTGCCAATGGATTTTGGATAGCTTGAACGGTTTTGTCGTGGTGATTTTTTTTAATGACAGTAAAACTGGAATTATTAATTTTCCTGCATTTTTAAATTCCAAACACTTCAAAACCTTTTTTCATACAGACAAAAAGTCATTCTGAGTAAATATGGATAGTTTCACGACTTTACAACACTGTATGGATAATAGAAAATTAAAAAACTGTCAGACATCTCATATCACTCTGTCCCTCTGTTTGAGTATATGTGCTTCAGACTTCCATTGTCTGAGAGAAATTGCGCCCCTACAGGTGCAATTACCGGAGATTTAGTTTCTCTTTTAAATCGGTTACAATACAAATAAATACTTGGATTTAATTCACACTGACAAGCTAAACCAACATATATGATTATTACCGGGTCAGGGCTCATTAATAATTGATGTGTGGTCATTGATACGTGAGAAACACGAGAGATGAATCACCGCTCTGAGCATGAGCATCTGGAATGATGAGCTCAGAAAAAACGAGTTTATTCTTGTTTTATAGCTATTAAAAATAAAGTATTGCAGCGATATCACACAATTCACCAATTAGAACACACCAAGAGCTAAATTCAGATGTTTTTGAACTGATTGTGTGAAAATGAAATATTTGCGGCTGCCTATCTGAAATCACGCCTCCGATCAGCGCGTACAGTGTCGAGCTCAAAACAAACGAATTTATTCTTGTTTAAGAGCTTTTTTAAATAAAATATTACCACAAATGCACACAATAAACCCATTGTAACACAACACGAGCTAAATGCAGGTGTTTGTGACCCGTTTAAGTGTGCAAGACTATTTGAAAGCGCGACTGGAACAATAACATATATCTCTCGAGCTGCAGGATTCTGCCTTTCGTCGTACGAACGAACACATAACGGACAAGATTATTTCAAAATAGCTTTCGTTTTTAATGTGTGTACGTATTTATTTATTTATTATTTTGCTCTAACAAGAATTAATCTATATTTAATTAAATCAATTACATTTTATTTTACATTTGATTTGTCCATATCTGCATCTAAACGCCTAAAAACATAAAACATGCTCTATTATACTATTGTTAGCAATTTCTTTATCGTCCAATTTATCTGGTGTACACACTTTTATTTTCATAATAAACTTGTTTGTTAGATTATACACAGTTACAGTGGTCTATAATAAATATTAACAGGTTTTATTCAAGCTGTTTAGAATGATTGCAGTAGGCTAAAAAACATTGGAAAACAATAACTGTTGTACTTTTTTATATATTTTGTATAATTTCATAGTTTATGCATTATAGTTATAAAAACAAATAAATTTAGCCACTCACATAGAAATCTTAAGCCTTATCCTTTTCTTACAGTTTTAGGAATTTTTAAAAATCGTAAAAAACCTTTTAATAATAAATAATTTCAAACTCAAAAAGTAAATAGTCAGTTCATGCTTTATAAAGCCTTGTCCCAATATTAATAGTCAGTAGTAAGCAGTTTATAAATACAGCTATAAATAGCTTGTTTTTGGTTTATAAGCACATTTATTAAAAAGGAGAGTAAAGGATCAGTTATCTTCCTATGAAAAATAAAAAAATAAAAATAAACAAACAACAACACAGATTGATACAGAACTCATAAATTCTATTGTGGATTTATGATAAAATCAGCCTGTAAATGAATTCATTCTCCTCCAAGAAGACATAAGTAGTTCACACCAAACTTTTTTTTTAACATGAAGCCAATATACTGAAGATGTTAAATTGCGAATGGGTTTAGGATACCTTAAATGGTGTGGCCATAGCGATTTATTAAAGTAACATAAAAAAATACAATAGTTATTTTACTATATCTTTAAATTTTTTCATTCCAAACTCTTCATAATTTTTTATATACGTAGAAGTCATCATTTGAAGGAACCACAGTAAGTTTCAAAGCTTTATCATTTTCAAGAGCCAGCATAAAATTAAAACTATCATAACTTATAAATGAAGCTTGCAATTCTTAGTACCAATAATGGCCACCAGATGGAGCTATAGGATTACTTTTAAATAATTATTGTAGAAACGAGTATGATTTAAATCATTTATAGAAATCTTTCAAAGAAAAATAATATGAATTTTATGTATTTTACTGATAAAATGACCCTCACTTAATTGGAATAACAAGCGGAAGTATTGTGAACTGTATATTAAGAATAATTCTTTATAGGCTTTATGGACAGATACGTTTGAGTGACTCTTGAAGGTTCAGCACAACATCCTCTTTTACCACTGTTTAAAGAATTTATCTTACAGAACAGATGCAAATGAATTTTGGATAGCTTGAATGGTTTTGTCGTGGTGATTTTTTGAAATAACAGTAAAAAAGTAACCAGTAAATGTCTTTTATTTTTTTAAAGTGCAGCTTCTAAACACTTCAAAAAAATTTACACATAGAAGACAAGTCATTCTGAGGAAATATGCATAGTTTCATGACTATACAACACTATATGGATGATAGAAAATTAAAAAACTATCATACATCTGATGTCACTCAGTCCCACTGTCACTGTGGGTAATGTGTGTGTGTGTGTGTGTGTGTGTGTGTGTTAAGTGAATTAGGTGTGAAACTATCAGGGAGCATTTAGTCTCCAGTGCCAACATTTTACAGAACTGCCACTTTCCTGGAGTCTCAGAATTACAATGTGTCAGGTTCTGAGAGATCTAAGATTCCAAAAATTTTTTTAATTAGAATACCATGAAGTATTGTGAAATACTATATATTAAGACTTTATATATAGGCTTTATGAACAGATTGGAGTGACTCGTGAAGGACCAGCACCACCTCCTCTTGTCCGATGGTTTGAGGAATATATCTTCCAGAATCCGGGATTAAGATTTAGGAGCTCATTTTTATTCCACCTCCTTTCCTGAAAGTCTGTCTTGCAGAATTGACTAAAAATTAATCTTCACATTAATTCCTAATTATTTTGCAATTCTTTTTGTCAGTTCTTCTTGACCTGTTTTTTTCTTCTTCTTTTCTGACCTCATGACCCAGTCAGCATTTTTGTACAATGGTCAAGTCTTAACTTATCCATTTCTGTATTGCATTTGTGTTTGATATTTCTCATGGGTATTTCATAATTTTCGACTTTACAGTTTGAGTTAAGACTCTTTTTTAGCGCATTCCATCTGTAAAAGAAAACATGCCTAATAATTCTACACACATGAATATAAAGTGTTTTTCTCTTCCAGCTTTCCTGGACTATTGTATAGCACTCATAAATGATTAAATAAAAATAATGGTAGTTATTAAGATTGATATGGTTTGGAATTGGTAAAATGTTCTTGGAAAAAAATCACAATAAAACAATGTTTTAATGTTTAAGTTTGGAATATTAACTGACATGAATGAATGCTATATAAATATTGTTCATGTTAACATAATGTTTATAAATGGAATCTTATTGTAAAGTGGTACTAAAGTTATAAAAAAATATATATATATATATATATATATATATATATATATATATATATATATATATTGTTCTGTGAATGTAATTTTAAAGTCTAGATGATTCGGATTAACCCTTTAACTGCCATATCCTTTAAAACCTCACTGCCAGAGGGATATTATGAATGCATGTGCCCGCTGGGCACACTTTACCTGATGCCACCGGGGTGGCGATGGCATTGGTGGCTTGAGCCCGCCATCGCTGCTTGCAGCTATATTTAGGGCTCAAGCCTGGAGGGCGAGAGCCCTATTGTTTTCCTTAGGATTATTTTTTATTATTATTATTATTTTTTTCCAACGTTACGGGGGCTTTTGGGGTCCTTAACATGCTCGAAAACTCTTGAAAATTGGCA
>NC_068388.1:29429994-29455578 GCF_023724105.1 Carassius gibelio | reverse complement strand
TCATCCTTCAGCAGGACGGTGTAGTTGTCCCACTCACCGATAGGATGGTTCCACACAGCGCTCAGAGAGGTCTCTGTACTGTGACGGACATTCAGCCTCTGAACAGAGCGGGGAGCTGATGGACAGGTGCAGAAAAACAGAGAACTGTGTTTATATCTCACAATTTACCCTGCCTCTAATGTCCCCTGTCCCTGGTCTTATTGTGCACAAAAGAGAGGTCTTCAGTCCTGCTCCTGGAGACCCACTGTCCTGCAGAGCTCAGCTTCAACCCTAACCAAACACCTGAAGCAGCTAAACCAGCTTTTCGGGATCATTTAAAAATCACCAGCATCTGTGCTGAAGCAAGCTGGACAGTGAGTCTCATTTTAATCTGACATGAATACAAAGTGCACTGTTTAAAAAAATGCTTAAGTGTGTTAAGAATCATTGTCATGCAAGTGTCTCTCTTTACAGTAAGTACACTTAAGTGGCTTTTCATTGTTAATATAATTTCATGCAAGTACAGTGTTTAAAGAAATCTTTGAAGTACAGTAAAAGTGCACATGCAATACATTTTAAGTGCACTTCTCTTTTACTAGAGCAGGCACTTTGTGTTTTGTGAAGGCTGCTTCATGGTGGTTTCTGTTTTACTGTTGAAAGTTTCATGACAGTAGTGAGTTGATCAGTAACACACCTAGTCTCCCATGGCAGTCTGCGGTTGAGCTCAGATATCCGCTCTCCACACTCACAGCAGCTCTGTACAGACGGCCTGGAATCAGAGTCCAGTTAGTGAAGCTGAACTCCACAAGATTCCTTTCAATCGTCCGGTTCATCAGCAAAGAAGAGCCATTGAACAGCAGGATACGGTAGAAATCCCAGTCGCCATCAGGAGGAGACCAAGACAACCGCAGGGTCTTCTCATTAAGGGCTTCCAGCTTGAGATGTGCCGCCGATCCTGGTGCTGATGAGCAACAGACACAACAAGAGCTCATGAAGACACATCTCAGGTTATTTGTATCGATGAACCATCGGTTGACAAGGCAATGAATCATGTGTTGTTCAAATACATATATGGACCATTGTATATAATTATAATATAATATATAATGTATTGTGTATTTTCAATTGGGAGGTGGCTGTCCCCAATCCTAACCCCAAAAAATCTGACTATGAAAATGATACTGAAATATATATATATATATATTGTTTTAAAAGTATCTTCTTCTTTTTTTAAGTAAAGTAAAAATTTGAGATAAATGTGTTCAAATGTCTGAAAATCTGTATGTAACTTTAAGTGACGTCAAACTTTTTTTGAGTGTTATTCCAAATCATTTAGTTTGTACATGTGTAAAACACTTCAGAACTGCTAGGTAGAATTGTGCTTATTAGCATTTTAAACTAGGGTTCAAAAGTATCTAAAATTGTCACTACCAAAACAGCCACGACTGAAACATGTGGAAAGTTTCGATTGTGGCATGTTTTTTTTTTTTTTAAGTAGAGTTTTAGTATGCAAGTTCAATCTCTGTAATGTCATGTGGTCGCTTCCAAAACATTACTTCAAACTGACTGTTATTAAGCCTCTCTTTAAAAAAAAATCACAACTACACCCCAAAGAGCTAGATAACTGCCGGCAGCAATATCATCCTGGAGCACAAGACCGTTTTCCCACTGAAGCTAAGCAGGGCTGAGTCTGGTCAGTACCTGGATGGGAGACCTCCTTGGAAAACTAGGTTGCTGCTGGAAGAGGTGCTAGTGAGGCCAGCAGGGGGTGCTACTTGCACCGTAATTCGGATAAGACATTAAACCGAGGTCCTGAATCTCTGTGGTCATTAAAAATCCCAGGATGTCTTTCTAAAAGAGTAGAGGTGTGACCTCTGCATCCTGGCTAAATTCGCCCATTGGCCTCCGACCATCATGGCCTCCTAACAATCCCTGATGTGCTTCATCACTCTGTCTCCTCTCCACCAGTAAGCTGGTGTGTGGTGGGCGTTCTGGCACAGCTGCCGTCGCATCATCCAGGTGGATGCAGCACATGGTGTTGGATGAGGAGATGTATATATACACATACACGTATTAAAAGCTAAATGTTTTCATTTCATTCCAGCATTTAGAAATAATTCTTATTAACTCTGGTATTATTCTTGATTTTTCAAACTGCTAACACTTTGCATTTTCGATATATGTCGTTAGGTGTGACCAAACATTGAGTATTATCTGTTTCAGCTGTTTGATTGCGCTGGTCCACTTTGGCATATTTTTGCTAATTATGATTTTTTATTTTCCATCAATAGGCTACTGAAACACGCGTGAACTACAAAGCTTATTTTATGTAATGATTAAGAGTTTAGCTTCAAATGGGCAACATCACGAATGTGGAAATGTTTGGATTTGTCCTGAATGAGAGAGATAAGCCCAACTTTACCTTATGTTTCACTTTAAATTATTATAAATTTTTTCTGTTTGTTTGTTTATTGCTAAGTCTATATTATTATATACTGCAATTACATTTATCCATTACAATTATATATGTTTAATTATTGCTCTGTTCTGATAAATCTGTTAAATGTAAAGGATTTGTTGTAAAGTGAAGGGAACAAAAAATATCCTGTCGGCACATTATTACTTTATTAGGCCTGCCGATATTATTTCTGAATGTAATAAAATGCAACTTATGCATGACATTTTTTTTTCCTTTCAAAAACTAAATTTTTTTGCATGTTTTTTTTTTTTTTTTTTTTTTTTTGCAGATAACAAAAATAGCCGATTAATCGGTTAAAAATTGTTACTGTGGGTAAACAAATTTAAATTATATACAGAGTCTGGGCTTAATCTAGGTATATGTTGTTAACTATTTACTAGTTACGTGTATGTTTTATTCAGTTTTTTATTTTTATTTTTTATTTTTTTTCATTGCATCTGAAAATGACTGTGCATCACATTCACTTTGTGTTTGATATAAAGTTTGCTGTCCCATTTTATACAGGAATTGTTCATTAAGAAAAAAATAATAATAAAAGAAATCTAATGATATAGTTTTATGCAATAAACTTTAAATGCAATCAAGGTCTTCGATAATATATAATAAGATACAAGTTCATTTTGGCTATTTAACATGCACTGCGACTTTATCAGGAAGAGCCATTTTAGCTTATAAACTCCTTGAGATTTTAAAGTCTGTTTAATAGTATTGAAATGCAAGTTGAATCTAGTATAAAAAAAGGATTTAATTGCTTAAATTATTTCTGAATTAATAATATGTTATTATGTTGATTTTTGTAGAAAATAAGTGTTTATTCTTTAAGAAAATAAGGTACAGAATAAGGGATGATCCAAATATTTGTAATGATAATATATTTTTAATAATATAGGCCTATATCTGCCTGCAGTTAAAAAGTTATCATATTTGTTTTCCTTCACCCATTTATGTAGGCTAAAATAATTCTAAAAAAAATAAAATAAATAATGTCATTAAAAAAATGCCATCAGCCTGAGTACATTTTACCATTTTAGAATTGTGGTAGTAATTAAGTAGGTGAAAATACTGTGAAATTACAAAAGGCATGGGATTTTAAAGCATAACAACTGAAGGTCTATGAAACATTATTCAATAAAGCATTTGTTTAAACAATGGCACTTATAGTTTTGAATTAAAATATTATTTCAACCATATAGCCTGTGAATAAACAAAATGCATACTTTTCAATTAAAGAACATTTATAGAGTGTAGGTTGCTTCTGGTGTTTGGATTTGTACTTCAATAAAATGAGGTCCTAGTTTAAGAATATTTCACTATAGGATTTTTTTTAACTTTCCATTTAACATCATTAACATACAATGAAATATGTCTTCCTTCAGGTAGACTGAATGTTTTCCTGCCATGCCAAATGTTGGGTTCATGATCAGTAGTTGTATTCACCTCAAACTGATTTTATAAAATCAAACTATGGATGGTGAAGCTGGGTCAGTTAGCGCGAGTCGCACACTGTGAATTTCGCTTGGTCTTAGAGCCTGCCACTAATGCCCACGTTCACAAATAACAATGATTTTTGTAAAAATAATGATTAAATATCAATTGAGAATTTGTTATTATTATGGACTTGTGAAAATAATAATATGGGCTGCGAGAAAATAATGAATAAAAAATTATGGCTGCTGTGAGTGCAGGCATGTTTCAACCCAGTAACATGACAAAACACCGTTCCTCACAGACAAAAAAAAAAACAGACCGAATTCAGTTCAGCTGGAGGGGGTGTTTTTTGGGGGGTAATTCTGTATAGATTGTGGGGTTCAAATTAAAGGTGTGAATCTCTTGCTCTTTTATATGGACAGTGTCTTATGAGGGTTTCAAACTTGCAGAGCCTATATTTAGCCACAGTAGGACAAATGCCTCATTTTGGTTTTAGAATAATGTTGAATAAAGGTTTTGATCAACTTAAAATGTTGACTACTGCATAGCGCAATATTGTTTATTAGTTATTATTTAATTTCAGAAGAAGCTGCCTTAACTCCAAAAAAAAAAAAAAAAAAATGCAAACTGTTGCTTAAAGCTGTGGTAGGTAACTTTTGACGCTCTAGCGGTTAATAAACAGAACTGCTTGCGTCTTGCGGAAGAACATCGTAGCCGGAACTACTTCTCTCTGTTTATGTCTATGAAGAATCACAAAGGTACTGGGTTACTCCGCCGCGGTACCCCCGAAGCAATCTAAAATAGTCAGAATATAAACACTTATAATAGGTGCACCCTAGTGATTCAGGACAGGCTAAAATACGGTTTGGAAAATGGATTCATGGTGTACTCGCTTATTATATACATTTTTCTACATTTTGAACACAAACAAAGTTACAGAACGCAGCTCTGATTGGTTGTTTTCTTAGCGGGAGAGGTGGATTTCTGCAAATGGCAATAGGACACTGGGAGGAGCCAGAGGAGCTTGATTTATACACAGATTATCTGTCTCATATTCTACTGTCAGGACATAATGACAGGTTTAACAAATATGTAAAAAATATATTTTTACAAAAGTTACCTACTGCAGCTTTAATTTTATTTTGTTTCGTCTAAACAGTATTATATAGGGTGTTTCACATTTTTTAGGGTGTGAAACTTAAATTCTCACAGAATGTAGCCTATCTCTTTATGTTTTTCTAAATCCCAAACAGAGTCCAGAGATCAGTAAAGTATCCTTCTATGAACATGTTTTACAGGCTTATATTTTGAAAATACTCATGCATTTTTTGAGACATTATTATTATTATTATTATTATTATTATTTACAATGCACAAAACAGAAGCAACAATATCTGCAGAGAAGGGTTGGTGTAACGCTACGCCAGTAGAGGGAGTCATCCCCTGAATGCTGACTGAGATCTACTCCCTCTGCTGCTTCTACCTTTACTTCCAGTTTGGTGACTATTTAGCCAGAGAAGCTACATCCATGCATTGAGAAGTATTGCCAGTTACACTGCCTTACTAAGCGGTTTCCTTGATTTCTTGTTTGCTGACCACGTGTTTGATTCTGCCTGTTTGTCTTGGATTGTCTGGATTATCCCTTCTGATTTGGCTGCCTGATTAGACTGATATCTGTGTTTGGACCTATTGACTACCTGCCAATTTGCTTCTGGATTCTCACTTGTGTATGTTCACCATCATATTTTCTGGTATTGACCCACTGCCTGTCTACGATAACGGTTTGTTTAAATTGCTTCTCAAATCTGCAAGCAGCATTAGCTTACCAGACAGATGCCATAAAGAGCTTTCATGAGCAACTCATTCAACTCAGATCAGTCAATGAACATCTGATTCACTACATCCATTCACTTTCTCCACCTTCGCTGAACACGGTAAGCCTTGCTCTTCGTGATAAATTTGATGGTTCTGCTGAACATTGTAGAGGTTTTATTCGCCAAGTCAGAATATACTTTGATCATCAAAGAGAGAAGTTTGAGTCAGATGAAAAGAAATGTGCATTTCTAATGACACTGTTGACTGGCAAAGCAATCGACTGGGCTTCTTCTGTATGGGATATCGATGTACAAATTAAAACCTCTGTGGATTATTTTTTTCAATAATTGCGAGAAGTGTTTGGATATCCTGCTGGGCGCGAGAATATATCAACTCAACTACTTCACCTCTCACAGAACAACCGCACAGCAGCGGATTATGCAGTTGAGTTTAGAACACTTACAGCCCAGAGCAGTTGAAATTATATCTCTCTTAAGGCTGTGTTTCAGCGAAGTCTCAGCCCCGAACTACAAGTCGGCATGCAAAGGAGATGATTTGTCATTTTCTGAGTATGTAAACCTGGCCATATGTGTTGACAATCTTATAAGACAAGCTCCTTGGCGTAGAAGCACAAGAGGAGTTCAACAGAGTAATTTAACCCCTGCATTCAATGTATCCTACCCCAGAAACCACAATCAGTGATAAACCCATGCAACTAAACTTCTCTAGGCTTTCTGAGGAAGAGAGAGTGAGACATCATCAGTTGCGCTTGTGCTTTTACTGCAGATGTCCACACTAGAGCCAAACCACCACTAGGGAAATATTGAACACTTTGCATTACTTAGCAATAAGTCCTTCACACTTACTGTTACCCTAAGAACTGAGAATCTTTCTGTTAATTTGACAGTGATGATCGATTCTGGAGCTGCCTTGAACCTGATCAATAAGGACATCACACAAAAATATAACATTCCTGTCCAACAATGCACCCCACCGATCAGGATCAAGGTGATTGACGATAAGAAAATGAATAACTCACAAACTAAAACTCTAAAACTTACCGTGTGACTATTTAATCAAGAATCCATTTCTCTGTACCTCATGGACTCCCCTCAGCATGACCTCATCCTTGGATTTTCATGGCTAAGTGATCACAATCCAAGGATCTCCTGGCAGCACGGTGAGCTCATTCATTGGTCCGATTTCTGTATGAATCATTGTCTTGCCTCAAGCACCCTTCCATGTCTCACAACCAGTGTGGAAAGCCCCGAAATGAACCTGAATGTTGAAATCCCAACATGCTTCCATGACTTAATGGAGGTCTTCAACAAAAAGTCAAGGCTACCAAACTACCTCCTCATCGTCCTCTGGATTGTGCTTCTGAACTCCTCCCTAATGCCATGCTCCCCAAGAGTAAGATCTAGTATCTATCCTGAAATGAAATTCAAGCCATGGAGGAATACATCACAAAGGTCCTGGATTCTGGCTTCATCCAACCTTCAACTTCACCGGCAGCTGCAGGCTTTTTCTTCGTCAAGAAAAAAGATGGAGGTTTTGAGACCATGTATCGATTACAGAGGATTAAATGATGTAACTCTACCGTCAGCTTTAGAACAACTGCACGAAGCTACCATCTACACCAAGCTAGATCTGCGATGTGCCTACAATCTGATCAGGATTAAAGGGGGTGATGAGTGGAAGAATGCCATTATCACCACCAGGGGGCATTATGAATATCAGGTAATGTCGTATGGCCTGGCTAACTCACCTGCCGTTTTTCAATCTTTCATCAATGAAATCTTTCGAGACCTGTTGAACCAATATGTTGTTGCATACATAGATGACAGTTTGATATATTCCAAATCAGAGGCAAAACACATCACTCACATCAGAACGGTCCTTTCCCGGCTACTAGAGAATCAACTCTACGTCAAGGCAGAGAAATGCGAATTCCATGTTGTGGCGGGAGGAGCCAACGACAGACACATTGGGCATGGCATCAGGCCTCGAAGAGGCTTTTATTAACCTGTTAGCCAGCACTCCCCATTTGGGACTCACAGCTGAAAATGACCTACTTAACTTTAAATGGTTATATTTCCTGACAACAGTATGCTACACACATAATTTAGGTATCTTTAGAAAGCAGACAGCTTAGGCTTTAATATGCACAATATAGAGTTAACAATACTCAAACTACTAATACATTATCACTCTTAAATACCTTGAATAAAACAAAATACAGAAAGTAAAGGAAACAGGGGAAAACATGGCCAAAGGGGGAGAGTGTCCAAAACAAACAGGGGATCTGGTGTCCTTGTCATGCTGCAGGGTACGTGTGGGAAGGGCAATGTTCATGTTCACGGAGTCCGGCGGCCGCACGCGATCCCCTCTTCAGTCCGGGGCACTTGCAGGGGATGGACGGCCTGGCATCCTGGCCCATCGGTCGTGTAAACGGGTGCGGTTCGCATCCGGATCGCGGGTCCGGTGGCTCACATCTCTGGTGGCGTGGGAGTCCCTCCACGCACCCTTCCTGGACACACGAGGACACCAGTGTGCATGCACAGGGAAGAGACCGTTCTCTCGAGGAGAGGCGCATTGGGCTTTTAAACAGCTGCGGTGATGAGGCTCCATTCACATCAGGTGTGCCCCATCACACGCCACCAGCCCTGGCTCATCCAGCGCCCTTCCTCTCTCACACACCCACTCCTGTCAGGAGCCTGGTGAAGGGTGGCGATTAAGGATGGGGTGCCGATGATAATCAGGGAGGAGGCAGCTGACTCGTCACAATGTCCAACAAACTTAATTTATAGGCTACCAAGTCATCAAGGGGTGAAAATGGATACAACCAAAGTGAAAACAGTCACTGAATGGCCTCAGCCCTGAACAGTGAAAGAACTCCAATGGTTTCTAGGATATATAAACTTATAGATGTTTCATTGTTTGCTATAACATGATAGCATCACCTCTGACCTCTCTCTTGAAAACCTACAAAATTAAGGTGGACAGATGAAGCCAACAACGTTTTCAACTCCCTGAAAGAGAGATCCACCACAGCATCCATCTTGAAACATCCAGACCCCGATCTGCCCTTCATCGTGGAGGTAGATGCATCCAATAATGGAATTGGGGCAGTACTTTCTCAACGACATGGTCAACCAAGCAAACTGTATCCTTGTGCATTCTTCTCCAGGAAATGAACAGCAGCCGAAATAAACTATGATGTAGGAAACAAGGAACTTCTTTCCATGAAATCCGCTGCACATCCATTCCAGATCATAACTGACCATAAACACTTTGAATACAGAAAGAGTGCAAAACGTCTGAACCCACGCCAAGCTCGATAGTCTCTATTCTTCACCCTCTTCCAGTTTACTGTAACCTATAGGCCAGGCAGTAAGAACATTAAGTCCGACACTCTGTCCAGACAGTATAGCCTCTCCACTGACAATGTCCATCCTGAACCCATTCTTCCTCCATCCATTGTCTTAGCTCCTGTAATTTGGGATATCATGGATGAAATTCAGAAAGAACAACTATCAGAACCAGCCCCCTCCAACTGCCCACCTGGAAAACAATATGTACCACAAATTTTATGCCTCCGTGTCATGCAGTGGGTCCATTCATCCATTGGCTCAGGTCATCCTGGTATTTATCGCACCCTCCAGTTGTTACAAAACACATTCTGGTGGCCAGCTATGTCACAAGCTGTTACAGGCTATGTAAAATCATGCCAAGTGTGCGCTCAATCTAACAACCCCAACGAATTACCCTCAGGCCTCCTACAACCATGACCAATTCCCCAACATCCCTGGTCTCACCTCTCCATAGATTTTGTCACTGATCTACCCCCTTCAAACATATTCACCACTATTCTAGTCATCATTGACCCCTTCTCCAAATCTTACCATCTGGTACCATTAAAGGGACTCCCCACAGCCATGGAAACGGCCCAAGCCTTATTTCATCATTTCTTCTGAGTCATGGTCTACCTGATGACATAGTCAGTGACAGAGGTATCCAATTCACTTCTCAGGTTTGAAGGGCCTTCTGAAAGCACCTTGATATCAACATAAGCCTCACCTCAGGTTATCACCCTCAAGCAAAGGGCCAAGTGGAGTGTCTGAATCAAGAAATCGGCATCTACAGGTATAACCCCCTTAAAGTGTGTCCTAGGCTTCCAACCCCCCTTTTAAAATCCCACAAAGAATTAATGAGGTCACTTCCTGTTTACTACCGTATCTCTCCCTCCTTTCATTTTTCTCTCCTGAAACGGTCCACCCGGAGCCTGGCCCCAACATTGAAGGTGTCCCTGCTTATATGGTAAACCTGTTGTTGGACTCGAGGCACAGAGGAGGTCAGCTCCAGTATCTGGTGGACTATGGACCTGAGGAGAGATTGTGGGTAGCCTCCCATGACATTCTGGAGCTGTCTCTCATCGGAGTTTCACCGAGCCAGACCCGACCAACCAGCACCACGACCAAGGGGACAGCCTCGGAGAGCGTCAGGAGACACTCCTAGAGGAGGGGGTTCTGTAACGTCATGCCAGCAGAGGGAGCCATCCCCATGCTCAATAAATCCTCTGCAAATGGATTCTACTTCGGACTCTGCGTCCTCTTTACAGATGGCCATTCTCAAAACATAAAATATTAATTTAATTAAAATTTTCATTTTTTTTAAATCAATGTTAAGGCATCTCTCCATTATGGACCATTCTGAAAGCAGAATTTATGCAAACGCATATAAAATGCTTTAAAAACTTTAACAGAGATGCCTTGAAGGTATTTATTAGGTATGCCCCCATGTAAGATTTTTGTAGTTACTAGTCGTTCATTTGTCATTATTCAACTAATCGCAGGTTTTTATTACATTTACATCTACAATCCATAGTGAGCATTAATATATTTCGTGCTCAAGCACATGCATTAAGTTTGCCACAAAGCACATGCAGAATTAGCTTAGTAATTGTGAAAAGGGAGACATTTTAAATATTTATTAATAAACAAATGTTTTCTTGCCAGCTGCAAGATGAAATTCACAATGCTGGCTCTCTCCACATGGACACGCCTTTAAAGAGAAATGCAAATTACACAAATTACATACATGTTTTCGTTTATATTTGTCATGTATGTGAGACACCCCAATTTTAAGTTCGAGAGGGCACCTCCCTGTCATGCATGTGCTTTAATCATTTTGCACAAACACTTGAATTTGAATAATAATTCATGTCTTGCATATGCATTACAAAGTAAATCATTTTTACATACAATTATCCAAAATAAATAAATTAATAAATAATAATAAATAAGTAGATGGATAAATGCTGTGCATCACACTCAGCATCAGGCACGCAGCATGGAATATGATACACACCTGCATTTAATTTTTTTTTTTTTACTTTATATGAAAGCAAGTAAAGAAGGCTCCCTTTAAAACCACTGAAGTTGCCTGCTCATTTAATGAAGCTCATTTACATTGTGTGCATTTTGCTGATTATAATGAGAGAACTTGAGTTTAAATGTGAGGACGTTTTATTAATCAGTCCATTCTTTAGAGTTTCAATGATTTAGCTAAATCATGCAGGGCAAATTTATTAATTTCTTGTTTTAATTAGGTGTAAATAATGGGAGCGAATTTACAGTGCCTCATGTCTTACTAAAATAAAGGAAATTATTACGTGTGGTACGGCGGTACATGCGGCGGTAGAACCCCCATTTTGGTTGGGAGTGGACCAGGCCTGGGCCATTATTTTATGTTTGCTTTTTATTTTTTGCGCACCAGTCGTCCATGAGGGGTTTGTGTTTATTTTTGTCATTAAAGTTTCATTTTGATTGTGCGCCGGTTCCCGCCTCCTTCTTCCGGATGAATAGGAAGTTTTTATTATTACAGTGGTGCCGAAGCCCGGGAGAAGGAGGGACGCGCTGCTGAAGATCCCTCGCCACTGTGGTGAATCCGGGGTGCCATCGAGCAGGTGAGGAGTGTGCCGCCATGGACGCTCGAGGCGGTGGGCTGGAGCGAGTTGCCGGGGACGGGCGAGCTCGCTGCCGGCCACCCACGATATGGAGGGGCGGCTGCCGTCCGTGAGGGAGCGGAGGAGTCAGCGCTGTTTCGCCAGGGGGCTGGAGCCTGCTGCCTCCGTGAAGGAATCCGGAGGGGCAGGGAACGGGGGACTCCTGCCGGCTGCCCAAAACCGGAGCAGCCGTCGCTGTCCACCGGGCAGCTGAGGAGTGTCGTGCCGTCCGCCGAGGGCAGTCCAGTGCCACCGCCAGGCAGCGTGGAGGAGATCACCCAGCTGGTGGAGGGCCGAGCAGCAGTGCGTCTGGGAGCCAGTTTTTTTTTTTTCTCTCTCGTCTCTGTCGCTCCTTTTCTCTCGCCTCGTCTGTCCTACCCCCAGGTTCCCTTGTTTTTCTTGAGTGATTATTTGACTATTTGGATTTGTTAGCGGACCCACTAATTTTTTCTTTGTTACCCTTAGTTGGTTCAAGGCTGAGTGTGCCGAATGGGAGGTTAGTCACCAGGGTGAATCATACAGTTGTCAGTTTGGAGCACCTCTTCCTATTGTTTGTGGTACACACATTTATTTCAGCTAGTTTGCCACACCTAAGATAAGCTTTAGCCTTGTTGCTTTTCTCTTTCTGTGAGAATTTGCATTTATATCGGTTGGTGAGGAAAGTACAAAGTTTGTTTGTTTATAATTGGGGGATTATCTTATTTTGTCTTGCGTTAGTTTTTTTATGTATTGAATGTGTAGTAGAACATACATATATAAATATTTAACTGGTGAACTTCTACTACCGCTTCTGTAATAAAACTGGTCAATTCACGAAGAGTATTATGCTGGTTAAATGCTTCTTTAATATACATATTGTATATTGTGACACGTGTGAGAACTGGCCCACCAACTAAGCCTGGTTTCTCCCAAGGTTTTTTTCTCCATTCTGTCACCGATGGAGTTTCGGTTCCTTGCCGCTGTCGCCTCTGGCTTGCTTAGTTGGGGTCACTTCATCTACAGCGATATCGTTGACTTGATTGCAAATAAATGCACAGACACTATTTAACTGAACATAGATGACATCACTGAATTCAATGATGAACTGCCATTAACTGTCAATTTGCATTATTGACATACTGTTTTCCTAATGAATGTTGTTCAGGTGCTTTGACGCAATGTATTTTGTTTAAAGCGCTATATAAATAAAGGTGACTTGACTTGACTTGACGTGTCCCGATCGCTCATCAGCGTTGCCCTGGCAACGGCGCAGACACACCTGCGCCTACTCATCACGGGCTCAGCGGCCACACCTGCGTGTCATCAGCCACTGCCCTTATAAACCCCACAAGCAGCCACAGATGTGAGAGATGTCTCCACGAGAATCGGCTAACGTTGTCTTTTCCTTATGCCCTAGACAGCAGCGAGTGACCACCAGCCCCAACGCCACAGGAGAGCACAGACCCACACTGCACGTAGAGCACTGCCTAGACAGGACGCCGAGCACCGAACACCCAAACCACCTCACAGCACCGCCAATTCTCACACGGATTCTTTTAATAAATCCACCTTTCGGGGAATTTACCCTCCTTCTAGTGTCGTGTCCTACTTCACCCCGCCACAATATTCAAATTCAAGGCTTCCTGAAAATTCCAGGAGCATTCTTCCAACTCAAGATAAGATTGTGTGTGAAGTCGAGCATAACTGTGTATCACCCTTAAAGAACACAGAAGAAACTCGGAAGAAACGATTCTAATCAAACAGCTTACACAGGGACCACTGCATGTTTTTAACAGCGTGTTAATCGTATAAGCACAGCCTTAAGAATTTTTTCAAGGAACAATAAAATAAAAAAACTCTACAAAGTTCTGAAGATACATAAGTTCAAACAGTTGACAAAATTAATAAGTAATCCACATGCCTCAAGTCCTCAAGAGAGACAAAAGCAGATGGACTTTTCAACTGGAGGAAGTGTTATTAGGTAATATGGACTCATATTTTAGGCGATGGATTACAGTTTTTGGCTTCTCAAACTGAATTTGATGGACTGGAGTGGTGTGGTTTACTTGTGGATTATTGTGATGTTTTTATCAGCTGCTTGGACGATGGCACCCATTCACTGCAGAGGATCCATTGATGAGCAAGTGATGATGACACATTTCTCCAAATATGATGAAGAAATAAACTCATCTCCATCTTGGATGGCCCGAGGATGTGGACATTTTCTTGCATACTAGCTTCACTTCATCTGTTACTCTTATTTAATAAATACCTTGTATGTATCATAACAAGCACCTCATGTTCTGTTTTTGGTCTATTACCTGTTCGTCCATCAGCCACCGTCTGGCGTGAGAGGTCACCCCTGTGCACTGTGGTCACCACTGTCCTGTACAAAGCACCAGATCTCAAGCCCTGGAAGTGGTAGGAGGTGACATTGGGTGGCACACTTTCGTTCTTCATGACCACGCTGTCGTGGATGAGGAGCACTCGGTACAGATCCACCTCACCGGCTGCCCCGTCCCAGCATACCTGCAGAGCATCTGTGCTGCCCTGGTTGCTGACCCGCAGCTTTGTGACCTGTGCAGGGACTGACCACACACACAAGATTACTTCAGAAAGACATATTATTGGAGATTGCTTTTAAGAAAAGATAATTAACACTCTAGTCATTCCAGCAGTTCCACCATCACAGCAGCACAGCACTGGACATCTGAATGACTCACTGGTTCTTCCTGTGATGTGGGCTGAACTACTCAGATCTCCACTATTGGTCATCACGGTGATCATATAGGTATGTCCAGGCATCAGGTTATTAAAGTTGCATTCCTGTGAATCATGGGCTAATGTGTGTGTGTCCACAGTCGTGTCTTCATCCTTCAGCAGGACGGTGTAGTTGTCCCACTCACCGATAGGATGGTTCCACACAGCGCTCAGAGAGGTCTCTGTACTGTGACGGACATTCAGCCTCTGAACAGAGCGGGGAGCTGATGGACAGGTGCAGAAAAACAGAGAACTGTGTTTATATCTCACAATTTACCCATGCCTCTAATGTCCCCTGTCCCTGGTCTTATTGTGCACAAAAGAGAGGTCTTCAGTCCTGCTCCTGGAGACCCACTGTCCTGCAGAGCTCAGCTTCAACCCTAACCAAACACCTGAAGCAGCTAAACCAGCTTTTCGGGATCACTTAAAAATCACCAGCATCTGTGCTGAAGCAAGCTGGACAGTGAGTCTCATTTTAATCTGACATGAATACAAAGTGCACTGTTTAAAAAAATGCTTACGTGTGTTAAGAATCATTGTCATGTAAGTGTTTCTCTTTACAGTAAGTACACTTAAGTGGCTTTTCATTGTTAATATAATTTTATGCAAGTACAGTGTTTAAAGAAATCTTTGAAGTACAGTAAAAGTGCACATGCAATACATTTTAAGTGCACTTCTCTTTTACTAGAGCAGGCACTTTGTGTTTTGCGCTTCATGTTGGTTTCTGTTTTACTGTTGAAAGTTTCATGACAGTAGTGAGTTGATCAGTAACACACCTAGTCTCCCATGGCAGTCTGCGGTTGAGCTCAGATATCCGCTCTCCACACTCACAGCAGCTCTGTACAGACGGCCTGGAATCAGAGTCCAGTTAGTGAAGCTGAACTCCACAAGATCCCTTTCAATCGTCCGGTTCATCAGCAAAGAAGAGCCATTGAACAGCAGGATACGGTAGAAATCCCAGTCGCCATCAGGAGGAGACCAAGACAACCGCAGGGTCTTCTCATTAAGGGCTTCCAGCTTGAGATGTGCCGCCGATCCTGGTGCTGATGAGCAACAGACACAACAAGAGCTCACGAAGACACATCTCAGGTTATTTGTATCGATGAACCATCAGTTGACAAGGCAATGAATCATGTGTTGTTCAAATACATATATGGTCCATTCTACAGAATTGGTGCAATCTGCTGTCCCACAACCCCAACACACACACACACTCACACAAATAACTTAAGCATTTAAGTATTCATATCTTAGATGTTTACTAAGATCCTTCTATTATCTATTGAAACACACAATAATATTTAAAATGTCAGTAAGCTTATTACTATTTTATTACTTTATTATTTAGTAAATCATCATTTATTGGGTACTTTCAATTGGGAGGTGGCTGTCCTGAATCCTGACCCCCAAATTTCAACCTATGAAAATGATACTGAAATAATTTTTGAATTTTAATCCATATTTGTTTTTAAAATATATATATATATATATATATTTTAATGTAGTTAAAATATATATATGTATTTTATATTTTCCTTTTAAATTATTAAACTTTATGTAAAAAATGTGTCCTGTGTATTCCATGTGACTACCGAAACAGTGCATGCGTTTGTCCATTGGCTGAGACCGATTTTTACTACACCCTATATTTATGATCAGGAATTATTCATGTGTCCCTCTCTCTCATAGCTACATGGTGAGTAGATTGGTCCCATCATTTTGAGATAAATGTGTTCAAATGTCTGAAAATCTGTATGTAGCTTTAAGTAACATCAGTACCGAACTTCTTTTTTTGAGAGTTATTCCAAATCATTTAGTTTTAATTTGTCTAAAACTGTTCAGATCTGTGGTAGCTAACCATGTGCTGATTATCATCTTTGAGATAGGTTTAAAAGGTATCTAAAATTGTAATGAACAAAACAGTCACAAATTTAACATCATCATGATAGGAAGATAAACAAAATGTTAGTACAGTTATGCAAATTTGTATGCTTTAGTAGAGTTTTAGTATGTAAGTTCAATTTCTGTAACGTCATGTGGTGGCTTCCAAAAAAATACTGCCATTACTGAAAATGTGCAGTCACGACCGAAACATGACATGTTTTGTCAAGTTACCTTTATTTATATAGTGCTATAAAACAGAGGAGGCACACAAATTGTATTTACATGTATGTTAGACCCTATTCCATCTAAGCTCCTAAAAGAGGTACTTCCAGAAGTCATACAACTTCTTCTGACTATTATTAATTCTTCATTGTCAATAGGATATGTCCCAAAAACATTCAAACTGGATGTTATTAAGCCTCTCGTCAAAAAATAAATAAAACACAACTAGACCACAAAGAACTAGATAATTACAGACCGATCTCGAATCTCCCTTTTCTTTCCAAGATACCAGAAAAGGTGGTATCCTCACAATTACAGGTGCATCTCAATAAATTAGAATGTTGTGATAAAGTTCATTTATTTCAGTAATTTAACTCAAATTGTGAAACTTGTTGTAACAATAAGTTGTAAATAAGTTTGTAGTACGGGAAGAAGGTGGTGGGAACCAGTGAACATTTAGATAAAACTTTAATAATAAAATAAACACAAAACTAGACAACTGCCTCGCACAAACAAACCCAAAATAAAGTCTAGGCCTGGTCCTCTCTCGTCCTTCACTGTCGTAACTCCTCCTTTATCCTTCCGGATCTCATCCTTGGGACTCAAGACCGGTGAGTGGCGCAGGTGTCGCTCATTTCCAATTAATCCACCGGCCTTGACCACTTCCCATGGCTCTCTTTCTTTAATGTGTATATATATAATTATGTTTTGTTTGGTTGGAAGCACATCTCTGTCTTCTCATTGCATCATTGGACTTATAGTCCTTGAGTATTTTCTTGGGTGCAATTCCCCCAGGGTGGCATAGTCATTATACAAGCTTGAAGTTACCAAAAGTCCTGCTCTGGTCACACTTATAAAGCCCTGAGTAGTTTAGCACTTCAGTATTGGAATGAGCTCTTATTGCATTATAGTCCTCTACATCAGCTATGTTCTCAAAACTCTTGTAATTTGATAATCAAAATCAACTGCAGGTGGTAGATCTTTTTACTATTTAGAAACTCTAGAATAACGTACCCAACACTGTTATGGATGCAGACACATTCTGTCGGTTTAAATCTAGATTAAAGACCCATCTCTTTAACCTGGCTTACACATAACACACTAAAAAAAAAATAATATTTAAATATTTTATAGAATTTTTAGGCTGCATTAATTAGGACACCCTTAACTAGGAACACTTCCCATAACACACAATGTACTTGCTACATCATTACAAAAACGGCATCTATGTTAATATTTGTCTGTTTCTTTTTTATTTCGAGGTCACGGTAGCCAGCAGATCCATTCTGTATCCAGAGGAGAAGGAGACCAGACCAGACCAGAGGAGAACTGGTATGCTTTTAAACTCATAAATACAAGACGCATTTATCAAAGTATATTCCATATATGCTCCAATCTTCCTGTTGCCAGCAGGTGGCGCTATCATTATAATGGATTATTGGCCTTCAGATGTGTTCAGGCCAGGACTCTTATCAAACATGTCAAGTTTGAAGATTGAACATTTTATGGCTGAGTTACAACAACTACTCTTGCTGTGGCGAGACATCAAATTTTGTCATGGCGCCATGGACACGCCCTTTAACAAAAACTCAAGATCTCCACAATTTAACATTACACAGGCCTTTAGATTAGACTGACCACAAAAAAACATTAAAGTCAAAATATTTCTAGCAGTAGTTTGTCACAGCGTAAAATATGTCACTTCCTGTTTCCAGCAGGTGGCGCTATGATTATAAATACTAAACTAAATATGGGCATGTAGATCTGTTAAGGGCAGACGTCTTATCTAACACGTGAAGTTTGGGGCAGATTGGACATTGTATGTCTGAGTTACAGCAACTTCCTTTTTCATGGCAAAACATCAAAATTTGTCAGGCCGCCATGGACACGCCCTTTAACGAAACCTCAAGATCTTCGCAATTTAACATCGCAAAGGGCTTTAGATTACACTGACCAAGTTTGGTGTTGATCTGAATAAATCTATAGGAGGAGGTTGTTAAAATACAACCCCCGGAAATGGCAAAAAAAACACAAATTTTGCCAGGAAATTCAAAATAACAGACTTCCTGTTGGGATTCAGATTTTGTACCAAGAGACTTTTTCATAGGTATTGGTGTGTTACATGTGTGTAACGATTTTCGTACATGTACATGAAACATAGCTCGAGGCGCACTCCGTTGAAAGTGTATAGGTGGCGCTATCAAGCCATTTTGCCACACCTGATGGAATATTGGCCTTCAGATCTGTTCAGGCCAGGACTCTTATCAAACATGTGAAGTTTGGGGAAGATCGGACATTTTATGCCTGAGTTATAACATCTTATATTCCCATGGTGAGACATCGAACTTTGTCAAGGCACCATGGACAAGCCTTTCAATGAAAACTCAAGATCTTCACAACTTAACATCGCACAGGCCTTTAGATTAGACTGACTACAAAAAAGACATTGATGTCATAAAATTTCTAGGAGTAGTTCGTCACAGTGTAAAATATGTAACTTCCTGTTGCCAGTAGGTGGCGCTTTGACTCTAATTGAATGTGGCATGTCAATCTGTTCAGGTTTGGAGTCTTATCAAACATGTGAAGTTTGGGGCAGATTGGACATTGTATGTCAAGAGTTATAGCAACTTTATTTTTCATGGCGAATCATCTAAATCCGCCACGCCCTTCGACGAAAACTCAAGATCTTGGCAATTTAACATCGCAAAGGCCTTTAGACAAGGCATACCAAATTTGGTGTTGATCTGAATAAATCTCTAGGAGGAGTTCATTAAAATACAACGTATGGAAATTACAAAAATTACACAAAGTTTGCTCATAATATTAAAAATAACCGACTTCCTGTTGGGTTTAGAATTTTGCTCCCAGAGTCTTTTTTGTAGGTATTGGTGTGTTACATGTGTGTGCCAATTTTCGTGCATGTACGTGAAACATAGTTGGAAGGCTGTTGATTTTCTTAGTATAGGTGGTCGCTGAAGAGTCATTTTGCCACACACTCTTCTGAATCCTATATTAGATGAAAATTTTCACCAGGTTTGACGTGTGTGCAGGTTTCATGACTTTTTGAGCATGTTTAAGCCCTCAAAAATGTGATTCATTTTGGAGAAGAAGTAGAACCGGAATAATAATAATAAACGGAGCAGATACAATACACTGTTAAAAATCGCTGTAAAAAAACGGCCAGATTTCGACAGTAACATACTGTTTTTCAGTAAAACAGTGCATTCTGGGTAATATTCATCGTTTTCGAGAAGGTAGCCTGCTGCTACACTGTTAAAAATCGCTGTAAAAAAACGGCCAAATTTCGACAGTAACATACTGTTTTTCAGTAAAACAGTGCATTCTGGGTAATATTCATCGTTTCGAGAAGGTAGCCTGCTGCTATATATCGTAAATTAACAACGTTCAAAGTCGACACTCAGCGGCTGTGTTTCAAATCACACCCTACACCCTCATTCACTATTCCCTACATGAGTTTACTAATATAGTCCACCTAACTGAGAGAATGAAAACTAATGAGTGAATTCAGACAATGATCAACAGCTGCTGTTAACGAGTAGAAGCACTGAAGAAAAAAGAAACAAGACAAACACAAGAAATACAACTGACTTCAGCCACAGCCTTAGATGAAATCAACTGAAGATTTAAACAATCAACAAACAGCTTTATCAACTTCACTCATCACTAACCAGACTGACTTTATATCTATCAGATCAGAGATCAGAGATCAAAAGATCTTATTGAGAATTACAGAGATGTAGATGATAATGTTAGTTTCGTTTAGCATCACCATTGTGGAGATCAGTGTTTGCTTTAGTTGGGCTCCTGACCCTTGACTTTTGTACTTCAACTTTTGTTTCATTGCTATATTTGTATCTTTATGATACATCTGTTACAGCAATATTAATCTTCATGGTCAAGTGATTATGACGGTTTCTGTCAAGCATGATCTACTTGACTGACTTGTTGCTATAATAGTCAATTAATAATTTGGTGTTGAAATATGTGAGTGAATAACACTTTTCTTTTGTTTGTTTCTTCAATTTTATAAGACTGAACGGTAATGTGATTAACTGTATATGGATTTAACGAAATGTTGAGCTTTAAATATTTTGGGCAGCAGTCCTCACAACACTGAAAGAGAGACATCAACAATCAGCATATTAATCTCAACAATGGTGACAATCAAAAGGTTTATGATGCAATGCATGCTGGGTACCAGCACAGGATAAAACTCATCCATGACTCCCAGCATGCATTGCGGCATGAATAAATTATGCCACTGAATTGTTCACTTATTTTCTTGAATTCTTATGTGCTTATAATTTTGCATTTGTTTTAAGTTTTAGTAGCATGTGTTGTGATGTTCATAACTGATCTGTTCATTTATTTTGTGGATTGTCACCATTGTTGTGATTCATACGCTGATTCTTGATGTTTCTGTCTAAATTTCAGCTAAGGTTTTTTTTTATTATGAGTGAAATTTTCTTAAAAGTCTTTTATAACTTATGGCTAGGCAGTGTTCCTTCTTATGCTGTAGTATCAATATTCAATAAGAGAAGAGACACGGGATTAGATCAGAAATAATAGTATTTGTTCTTGTCAATCTATAAACAAGAATATCAGATTTTTTTTCTTCTGTGTACTTTTGTTTTGCTATAACAAGTTCCAAAGGCGCATTGTTACAGCATGTAAAAAAAAAAAAAGAAAAAATCCTTAGTTGTTGAAAAGTCATGTTCAAGAGTCCAACTAAAGTAAACACTGATATCCATCATGGTAGTGAAAAAAACACCTAAACCTATTTAACTCTCCATAAGTTCTTCTGTAGACATCTGACAGAAATAAAGTCAGTCTGGTTAGGAATGTGAATCTAGTGAAGTTGTTTTAGTAGTTGTTTAATCAGATCTTGAGAGATTTGATGTATTCTTTTATTCAGTTGATTTCATTTAAGGCTGTGGCTGAAGTCATTTGTAGATCTTGTGTTTCTCTTTCCTTCAGTGATTCTGCAGGTGTTTATACTAATGCTCAATCATCAATTAATCACCAAATTATCTCATTAACTTCACTGATTCAGTGTTACTCTAACACTCTGTAGTGTGCACACATTATAAGTGTTCATTTAAAACTGAGTATTTTCTTGTGGGGTTTAAAGGGTTAAAGATTTAAGATAAATTTAACAGTAATAAACTGTAATTAATTTACAAGAAACAAACTGTAGAAAAACAGTTATTTACTGGCACCCCTGCTGCCAGTAAATAACTGTTTTTCAACTGTTTCTTGCCGTAAATTAATGGTTGCCAGCAAAAAAAGTGTTTTTCTACAGTTTGTTGCCGTTAAGTCAAGGAAAAACAGTAATATACTGTAAAATGTAAACGTCAGATTTACCAAATGAAAAAAAAGTTAATTTAACTAAAATATTTGTGAACATACATAGAAAAAAAATTAGGCAAAGTCATACACTGATAATGAGAGTAAATACTGAACTTGACTGTATTAATGTGTGTTTGCACAAGAGAAATCGTTTAGTTTAATGTAGTTTTGTTGTTCACCATTGTGCTGGAGAGTAGAGCCTGTGCTTCAGTCAAAGATGAGCCACAATTTCTGATTTTCTGCTGCTTTATATAAAGGCAGTAAATGTGGAGTCGCTGATACAGTGATGATCTCTGCGTTAAGTACTTCAGCACATACATGTGTGCTATAGCTGACAATGAGCTGCAGTGATTTGAGTAAAAGTCATGTATTTAGTTACTTTATTACTGCACATTAAGTGTTTGCATCGTTATATTAAGAAATATTCCTTCTCAGTGGACTCAAATGAAATAAGTTCATAGTACTAACATCGTAGGAAAGCTAGTTTTAAAAACTCGAACTGTTTGAAGCAGTGGGAGTGGAGTTAATTTCCATGGTAGAATTTATGGTAAAATACTGTTAAAAAAATAAGAGTGGTAAATTAATGGTTAAGAGCTGTAAATTAACAGTACTTTACTGGCGCCCCTGCTGCCAGAAAATCACTGTTATTTAACGGCAAATTTTTATACAGTGTAAGGTCCTTACACCATCGGTGCTCGGGCCCTAAAAACTGTACAAAGTTCTGAAGATACTTAAGTTCAAACAGTTGACAAAAGTAATTGAAAAGTAATCCACAAGCCTCAAGTTCATCAACTAAGTCTTCTGAAGAGGAAATCTGGATTTTTGTAATAAACATATCCATAAAGACGTTATTAACTTTGTTAAACATTGCTAAAATGCAAGTCCATAGTTCCTACCAACACTTCATCCAAAAGAGTGAAAAAAAGAAATCTGCACAGATTCAGCATGTTCATAAGCCAAAACAGTCCAAGACAAATCAGCTCTAAACAAACATGTGGGTGGATTTTGATGTGAGAGACAACAGTAGATGGACTTTTCAACTGGAGGAACTGTTATTAGGGAATATGGATTTGTACTTTAGCCAGAGGCGACAGATTAAAGCTTTTGGTTTCCCAAAAAAACCAAAATTGATGGACTGGAGTGGTGTGGTTTACTTGTGGATTATTGTGATGTTTTTATCAGCTGCTTGGACGATGGCACCCATTCACTGCAGAGGATCCATTGATGAGCAAGTGATGATGACACATTTCTCCAAATATGATGAAGAAATAAACTCATCTCCATCTTGGATGGCCCGAGGATGAGGACATTTTCTTGCATACTAGCTTCACTCTCATCTAATACTCTTATTTAATAAATACCTTGTATGTATCATAACAAGCACCTCATGTTCTGTTTTTGGTCTTTTACCTGTTCGTCCATCAGCCACCGTCTGGCGTGAGAGGTCACCCCTGTGCACTGTGGTCACCACTGTCCTGTACAAAGCACCAGATCTCAAGCCCTGGAAGTGGTAGGAGGTGACATTGGGTGGCACACTTTCGTTCTTCATGACCACGCTGTCGTGGATGAGGAGCACTCGGTACAGATCCACCTCACCGGCTGCCCCGTCCCAGCATACCTGCAGAGCATCTGTGCTGCCCTGGTTGCTGACCCGCAGCTTTGTGACCTGTGCAGGGACTGACCACACACACAAGATTACTTCAGAAAGACATATTATTGGAGATTGCTTTTAAGAAAAGATAATTAACACTCTAGTCATTCCAGCAGTTCCACCGTCACAGCAGCACAGCACTGGACATCTGAATGACTCACTGGTTCTTCCTGTGATGTGGGCTGAACTACTCAGATCTCCACTATTGGTCATCACGGTGATCATATAGGTATGTCCAGGCATCAGGTTATTAAAGTTGCATTCCTGTGAATCATGGGCTAATGTCTGTGTGTCCACAGTCGTGTCTTCATCCTTCAGCAGGACGGTGTAGTTGTCCCACTCACCGATAGGATGGTTCCACACAGCGCTCAGAGAGGTCTCTGTACTGTGACGGACATTCAGCCTCTGAACAGAGCGGGGAGCTGATGGACAGGTGCAGAAAAACAGAGAACTGTGTTTATATCTCACAATTTACCCTGCCTCTAATGTCCCCTGTCCCTGGTCTTATTTTGCACAAAAGAGAGGTCTTCAGTCCTGCTCCTGGAGACCCACTGTCCTGCAGAGCTCAGCTTCAACCCTAACCAAACACCTGAAGGAGCTAAACCAGCTTTTCGGGATCACTTAAAAATCACCAGCATCTGTGCTGAAGCAAGCTGGACAGTGAGTCTCATTTTAATCTGACATGAATACAAAGTGCACTGTTTAAAAAAAATGCTTAAGTGTGTTAAGAATCATTGTCATGTAAGTGTTTCTCTTTACAGTAAGTACACTTAAGTGGCTTTTCATTGTTAATATAATTTTATGCAAGTAAAGTGTTTAAAGAAATCTTTGAAGTACAGTAAAAGTGCACATGCAATACATTTTAAGTGCACTTCTCTTTTACTAGAGCAGGCACTTTGTGTTTTGCGCTTCATGTTGGTTTCTGTTTTACTGTTGAAAGTTTCATGACAGTAGTGAGTTGATCAGTAACACACCTAGTCTCCCATGGCAGTCTGCGGTTGAGCTCAGATATCCACTCTCCACACTCACAGCAGCTCTGTACAGACGGCCTGGAATCAGAGTCCAGTTAGTGAAGCTGAACTCCACAAGATTCCTTTCAATCGTCCGGTTCATCAGCAAAGAAGAGCCATTGAACAGCAGGATACGGTAGAAATCCCAGTCGCCATCAGGAGGAGACCAAGACAACCGCAGGGTCTTCTCATTAAGGGCTTCCAGCTTGAGATGTGCCGCCGATCCTGGTGCTGATGAGCAACAGACACAACAAGAGCTCATGAAGACACATCTCAGGTTATTTGTATCGATGAACCATCGGTTGACAAGGCAATGAATCATGTGTTGTTCAAATACATATATGGTCCATTCTACAGAATTGGTGCAAACTGCTGTCCCACAAACCCCCCCCCCCCCCCCCACACACACACACACACTCACACAAATAACTTAAGCATTTAAGTATTCATATCTTAGATGTTTACTAAGATCCTTCTATTATCTATTGAAACACACAATAATATTTAAAATATCAGTAAGCTTATTACTATTTTATTACTTTATTATTTAGATAAATCATCATTTATTGGGTACTTTCAATTGGGAGGTGGCTGTCCTCAATCCTGACCCCCAAATTTCAACCTATGTTGATTCAAAATAACTGACTTCCTGTTGGGATTCGGATTTTGTACCAAGAGACTTTTTCATAGGTATTGGTGTGTTACATGTGTGTACCGATTTTTGTACATGTACATGAAACATAGCTCGAGGCGTAAGCCGTTGAAAGTGTATAGGTGGCGCTATCAAGCCATTTTGCCACACCTGATGGAATATTGCCCTTCAGATCTGTTCAGGCCAGGACTCTTATCAAACATGTTAAGTTTGGGGAAGATCGGACATTTTATGCCTGAGTTATAACATTTTTTATTCCCATGGAGAGACATCGAACTTTGTCAAGGCACCATGGACAAGCCTTTCAATGAAAACTCAAGATCTTCACAACTTAACATCGCACAGGCC